>NW_025960273.1:0-34202 GCF_023159225.1 Perognathus longimembris pacificus
ATTTAGGTACAGAGACCACTTAAACCAATCATGGAACCATCTCTTCCCTTGAGGACTTCATTTTGCATTGTAGCTCAATATTTTCTCACCAGAAATTATTATGACCTCTAAATTGTTTTCATAAAATCAACATCTTATCCCACTGCACATATAGGAACCCTTATAAAGGAAAAGGAAATTCGGGCCTCTTTGGAACCTTGGAATGATTTTAAGTATGGTGTCTACATAACACTTTAGTTGAAGGTGACACAATATTTATAAAATCTCTTTAACTAATGGTTAAAAACCAAAAAATGAATAAATAAATAAGAATATAGCATGGCCTGTGAGCCTATCCTTAGGAGTGAGATTTAAAGTGACAAAGGTGCTTCTTAGTCAGTCTACGTGGTTGGTCAGTAGTAGGGTGCTCCCATTCATAGTGGAATATGGCTAGCTCGTACTAAGACCATTCATGAACTTCCAAGGAGTAGGTTGGAGACGGGCCCATTCTATTGGACAAGCCAATGGAGGACTTTCTTTGATAACTTCTTTTCTGCTGAACATTGAAAACCCGGTGGTAAAAATGAATGATTTCAATGATTGCACGTGCAGGGCTTGCATACTGTTATGAGCAAGCTGATTAACATAGTGAGACGTTTGCACACTTTGTGTCAAACACACAGTAGCTGGTGCAGCAGAGGCAACTAAGAAAATAAAGGGTACAATGCCTGCTATCAATGGCCATATAAATCGTCTAGGGCGCATGAGTTATTTTAAATATTTTATCACTTGGGTGGGGCATAGGCTTGTTGTCTGTAAAGTATAAACTTCTTCTCAAATAATATTTCTATATGGTTTTGCCAGTGATGTCACATCATATCTGCAAGACATGGGAACAGGAGGATTTTATCATTGTCCTTATGTTTAATATACTACGTGAAAAACCGGTGGAGTCCTCCTGTGGTGACTGGATATGAGTTTGGAACACTGGATCTTGTATATATGGATATCTGACCTTTGAAAGATACTGAAAAATGGGGGAGGTTGTAACTAAAATGACAAGAAATGTACTCAATGCTTTATTATGTAATGGTAACTCATTTGCATCACCTTGTCAATAAAATTTAATTACAAATTATAAATTAAATAGTACCAACAAAGACACACACACACACACACACACACGCACCCACACAATCAAGCAGTAGTTTTGTGGCTCAACCCATATGGTGGACCATATAAATTTAAATTCTCTACTAAAAGAGGTAATTGTAATAATATTTTTAATGCAAGGGGGAGATCATTGACAAAAAAGCGTTTTTCACATTCAAATCTAACTGAAAAAAGATATAGAAGAATTTTATACATGTTTATGTATCCAGATTTTCATTTCATGATCATCGTTCTTCTCGTAAAATCTAAATATGCTTCTTAGAGAAATTGAAAAGGTATATTTCAGTAAAGGATTTCACCCTAACATTGATGTCAGCGTTCATTACAAACAATATACAAGCTAACCAAATTAGTAAGTTTTAAAAGCTAGTGGAAATGAAAACGCATTCAACGTGCCGAAAGTAATATTTATTATTTCATGTCATTAGCAAGACAAGGAAAAATATGTAGTCCTCAAATAGTAGGCCTCCGGATTATTTCTGCAAAGGAAAATAGAAAAAGATTTTGCATTATGGTGGAAGGTGTGGTAATATACATTTCTGATTCTGCCTAAGAACAATAGAAAATTACATAGTTGTTGTACAGATATGCAAAACTGAACAACTGCCTATTATTCTGAAAGAATTTCTTGCTTTTTTCAACTTCCATATACGCAGAAATGGACCAATGGGCAACTGCTGTTGACTTATGGTATGAAACTCTATGTGTTTCAAATCACTTGAAGGTAGGTGAACACGTTAATACCCAGAGAATCCATTATGATCATGAAACAGGTACATTTCTTCTAACCTTAGTTTAGGTAACATAATAAGTTTCATCTAAGTAATAGAACAGTTTGTTTATGTCTCACCTATGCAAGTATAATCAGTGTCACATGACAGGGACACAAAATATGAAATGTGCCCAAGTCTTATAACAAAAATAGTAAATATTGTGGACTATATGAGAAATGATTATCCTAAGATTTGAGATCCAAGTCATAATATTTCATCCAAAATTCTCTATCTTATATGAGATACACCCATAAATGAAAAAAGGAGGCATTATTTTTGTGGAAAGTGACTTAGTATGGGATAAAGGAAAATATAACTATAAGCCTCCTAAATTTTCTCAGGTTGGTCTCATCAATCCACAGAGTCCACAGAAACTTTTTCTTCTGGTCTCCCAAGTTATTTTGTTGAATATGAAAGTGACAGCAGGAAACAACACACTTCCTTTTACTCTGTAATCACATATAGAGATCTTTCAAAAATCTAAATTGGAAGTTATCCTTGCCTTACAAACTGTATATGTGGGCGAACATCTGGTGTGATTTTTACACAGAATATTCAAGGTATCACAGATCCATGTAAAGGAGGCCTTTTCACAAATATTTGGTGAAGGTTTGCAAGAAAATATTGAAAAATGAAAACAGGCTGTAAACAGACATGATGCATTTATTGCTATTCTTGTTGAGCAAAGGGCATATAACACACAAACCCAAATAACACAATGTATCTGTATAGTTGCTTTTTTACTACATTTAATCAAATTAATCTCCTTATGATTTTAGTAGCTACTTACATGAAGAGGAATTTCAGCCGCTCATTTGTTATTTCTGTGAATAAAATTAAATCGAAACGTATGTCATTGAAAAGTGAACGGTGGCTCTGACATACTGTCATATCTGTAACATTTTCTCAATATTGAATGGTACTCCGAGACCATTTTGAGTATGACTTTCCATAGATATCAATGAATTTGTTTGGAAATGTGTTTTTGTTTATTTGTTTGTTTGTTTCGTTTTTGCCTGTCTTGGGCCGTGGAATCAGGGCCTGAGCACTGTCCCTGGCTTTCTTCCCGCTCAAGGCTAGCAGTCTGCCACTTGAGCCACAGCGCCGCTTCTGGCCGTTTTCTGTATGTGTGGTGCTGGGGAATCGAACCTAGGGCCTTGTGTACCCGAGGCAGGCACTCTTGTCACTAGGCCATATCCCCAGCCCCTAGAAATGTTTTAAGATCATGAAGTAATTGCAGATTTACACATGCATGCTTTCACCAATCACCGTTCAGACAGCAATCTGAATATTTCTCTGAAAAGAGGAAATTTTTTTATTCCTAAAAGAAAAAGGCAGCTCTTCCACCTATCATAATTGTTTCCTTTATTTCTAAGAAATAGATCTTTGCCAAAGTGATAATGTCATTTTCTTACCTGTTTTGGCTAGAAGACTCTCCTCTGCCCCAAACAAAAGTTGGGCTAGGGTTTTCCAAGGATTCTGGCAAACAGAAAAATGGATATTGTCTCCAGGGTATATATTACATTTTCTCTAACATTTACATGGCCAAGGAAAGACATAGGTATTAATGAAATAATAACCACCTTAAGGACCTAATATATCAATGATTTAAGTGGATAATAAACATGGAAAAGTAAGAGTCCTAAACTATAGATGGACAACCCTGTTTTATATATATTCTTTAAAGAAATCATTTCTGAATGCATGTCTTCATATATGAGGATGAGCATAATAGCTTTACCTATGTTAGCATACATTAAATTTCATGTTGAGCTAAAGAGTTTACTATTATTTGCATCTATCTCTAAACTGGCATTCAGTTACAGCACTAACTCAAAATTTAATCAAGCTCTTTACCTTTATCCCAGTCTTCCTCAGAGGAAAGGCGATGCCCTGTATTTCCAGATTTCTTCTCTTGGGGTTGGGACCAAGTCATAGTAACTGCAAGAAGGAAAATAAGGAAAATGGAATCACAATATGTAACAGACTGAATCTGAATCAGATCTGATGTCTGTTTCGTGTATCAAGCTTACCTATATCATCCTCAATGCAACTTTGGTCTTCACATGTTGCTATATGTTTACTGAGTTGATCGCGCGGGCACCAAGTGCCGAGCATTGAAGGGACAAGTAGCCAATTTGGCAGCAATGTCTGGATGATTCTATTGAACCAGGATGTAAAAAATAAAAATAGTACAAATTATTGGGGGATAAGGAAAGGGTTGCTGTTTTTATGCTTGACTTGTGGTTTTACCTTGGGCTTGTGTGCTGTACTAACACCAGTCTAGCACAAGAGGATGGGCTAGTACAACCTCGACTCTTCTTCAATCTGTTTCTTACAATTTTTAGGGGCTGGAGGTGGATAAGATTCTCTCAGACTCTATATCTCATACTCTCTTCGCATAAAAGTACTTTGATTTAAACTCGTCATGACAAGATTGGAGGTCTGACACAGCAGCAAAATGCTGGATACTTTAAAACATAACTTTGGCATCTAAAACATTCAGAATCATGACATCTTATTCAGTAAAAAGGCATTTATAAATATATGCTACATGAATGGGTAAGACACATTGATCAAAAACACAATTGGAAATGCCCTCATTGTGTGTCTTGGTGCATGTGTGTGATACCATGTGCATGTACAGTTTAATTTGTATATATTCGCATTTAGATATAAGAATATTGAAAACATATGAGCATGAATATGCATATGTATGTGTCTTTCTGTGCACACGTGTATATATAATCAGTGAGCATCCTTTGAAAAGCATAACAAAGGGAAGATTGTTTTCTGCCCAGAGCAATGTTTTTTAACACAAAAATTTGAATTGGGATAGATAACTATATGAGCATTTGAAAGATTTCTTGTTCTATGTGAAAATAACTGTCGTGGTATCATTACAAAAAATACACCAAAATATACAAAACAGGCAAGACACATCTTCGTTATCATCAATTCAGGTTCACTAGGTTTACTGAAAAGTAACATGGTTCAGGAATTATGTCCTGCCATTAGGCAATGCATCTGTCTTAATTTTAGAAACTTTACTAAATTGCTGATTTAGAGTAGTTAAGTGTGAACAAGGAAACAAGTATAAAGTCGCTACACTCAGACTGAAATGATTGTCCTACAGAAAACATCTTGCAATGTTCCACTCATCCTAGAGTTCTGTAAACAAGTTGCACTGCTATTTCTTATCTGCACTACACAAAGATCAGATTACAAGAGCAAATACAAATATGTGTATACTACATCTACCCAGGTAGTCTATTATTTCATTGACACATATTTAGCACATTTAGTCAAATATCAAGCTTCAAATTCATGTTTATAGTAAAGTATGACAAACTCCTCATTTTGAAATGCAACCCTACCTTTCTGCATTTCACCAGATGGTACGGGAATCTGCAGGCCCTGATCTTGTGACTCTTATCATAGGGGCATTGCAGTAACCTTTCAGGATCCAGAGATTCACCTGCAAAGAAAAATATCTAAGCAAATCTGGTATATTTTTGAGAAAATGTAATTCTTTCCCTTCTCTTCCAATTACAACTTATGCATTAATTTCAAATTCCTTCTGTGATGACAAAAATGATAACTATGCCTTTTGATATTATCATAGAAATAATAAGCAAATTCATTTCAGTTCCCATTTGTGAATTCTTAGGCCTAATTTGGGAAACATTTTTCCATTAATCGAAGGACTTTTTGCGGTTACTGTTTTGCAATATTCACGCTGTCCTCTGTTGACAGGGAAGGTGCATTGAGGCCAAGGCATTTACTTGCAATCTTATGTCTCAATAGTATGAATTCAAAATTCCACTGTACAATTATCAGAATGTCTCAATTCTGAACTCCATCCCATTGAATCTCCCCCACAGTGTTTTGCATACTGAGAATGCTATACATAATATGATGGGAACCATTTGAAGTGTTCTTTTCAAAGGACATTGGGAACATGCTTACCTTCTTGCATTCTGGTAGACAGGGAAATATCTGCACTTCCTGTGAGGAGAAAAATTCTGTCAGAAAACCAATGAAGAATTACTTCCAGACCAGATGTCTCAAACATTATCCTTTCTTTGGGAAACAAAAGAATATTGAAGAACTTGGAAGATATTCAACTCATTAACTTTTGAGTTCTTTGATGCACATCCTGTAAGTACTGATTTTCTTAATACACAAATTACAGGCATTTTCAGAAGAAAAACAGGAGATAGTTTATGACTTATTTCAACACTGTTTATCTAAAGGGACATGAAGGCATCTTTTCTTGTTCATTCAAAGAGGGATGGAGTGTCTTTAAAGTATTAATCTGAAATTAGGTTTAAAATGAGAAAGACAAAGAAACTTGAGTTTCCTTTCATTAAATTTAGGCCGCTTAGAAAACAAACTATTTGCGAGATTTTTTTTATGAATAATCATTCTTAAGGCCGTAAAAGCATTCATTTGTAAATCAAACACATCAAAAACTTTATTCGTTTCACACGACATGCTTTGAATTTAAATTTACCTTTTCTAGTTATTGAAGACAAACTAATTATGTGGCATCACAAACATGAAGCACTAGTAGTGAGTCCTGACTTTTCCTGGGAATAAAACAGGTGGTATATATCTATATCTATGTCTACAACTATATCTATATCTATAATTATCTATCTATCTATCTATCTATCTATCTATCTATCTATGTGTGTGTATAGCTAAATGCATGGATTAAATCCTTAAATATTACATTGCCAAGATTTAGTATAAAATTGGTGTGCTTTGTGAATATTGAGATTAAAGTTAGAGAATGTCTTGCTGGCTCCATTTTTACAATATTTCGACAAAGGATTATGTTGCTGCTTACAACTTTAGAACATTCCAAAAATGATGAGATCAAAATTGCAAATTTGGACAGAGAGATAGTACCACAAAAGTATTGGCACATTTATGAATAACCGTTATGTTGAAGTAAAATGCAATTTACATAAACAGTTTCTGCTTAAGCCTAAAAAGAAAACGGGGAATGCAATTTTCTTATACATAAAGCATTCTACTAAAGGTGAGGTGCATCCCTTCCTCCAGGAGCAAAGAGCCCCTTGTAATGAGGTGTTCACTTTGCCGGGATTACTTTGATCTGGTGTCTCCTATATATGGGAGCACAACTAGAAGGAATGGACAATCAAACTCATTTTGGATTTAGGGTATCATTTCATGTCCTCTAGCGCCAGTATATGACAGTATTATAATTACTGGCCAAAATCCAGAAGAGAAAGTCCCATCTTCTCGCTGTGTTTTTTAATCACATTGCAATTTATTCCTCCTATGCTGTGAATAAGTCAAAAAGGGATATGTTTTGCTTCCATAGTTTGTTCAACTATCTTATATTAATACACTGCAGAATATAGATAATTGATTTTCCCAGCATAATAATTGCTGCCAACAATCAATTCATTGCATGTAACTCATTCCAAAGGAACGTTATACTTTCTAAGGTTAAACATTAAGAGAAGACACCTGAGAAACTACATGAATCTAATTAGAGTGACAGGGTAATAAGTGGCTTATAATACCTACTGGTATTTCTTAATATTGTCAAATATGAATGAAGGTTTTTTGACTTTTTGTTTTTGGCGCTTTCAGAAAAACAACTATCACCAGTGTGTGTCTTACTTTCTCGGGTAGACATGAATAAATTTCTCACAAATAAATCATGTTCTCACGAAATCAATGGTAAAACATTTTTAATAGATTGCTAGGAAGATCTTATTTCCAATAGTGTATCCAATTTACTCAGCATCAGGAATTCCTTGACAAATTTCAAGTCTTCAATACACACTGACTTGAGAAAGATGATTCCCTTTCAGTGACTCACATACCTGCCACATTTACATATGGGTTTCTAAGAAAGCACCAATTCAAAGGAATTATGCAACAAACCAATGTAAATCTTCCCCATCCTTTTTAACTGTTGAAAAGGGCCTAGACTTATCTCCAACATATTATGAGCCAAAATCATACTCGACAGCAAAAAACAAAATTTATTCATCGAAAGGACTTAGAGAACTCCATTTGTATTGTGCATATTATTATAAATTGTGGAAATGTTTCAGGTGGTGTTAAAAAATTTTCAAGGGACAGGAAATTGCTCTGTATTAAAAAATAGGACATGGACAATAATGAATTACCTGTCTTGTTGATTAAAATGACATCCACTGAGACTGAATTAGCAAACCTAAGATACACTATGAAAGAAGGTATTCTAGTGGTAAAACTCATGAATTTTCATCCAGCTGTATATCACCTGTTTAATCGCAGGCAAATAATCAGGCAACAATTGTATTTGAAAGGAATAAGGAGAAATCTCAAAATTGTAACAGTAGGACTGAAGTCAACAAAGTATATTAATCTTTATCATTAATTTCTTTGTCATAGACCAACATTCAAGGGACTTCATTCATGACAAGTGTTCAACATATTTGTGAAAATGTTTTCTAACTGGTAGATATCTATACTATATAGTTCAAAATTTTCCAACTTTTGCAGGTCTCAAACAGGTAAATACCCGTTTGAACTCATATAAATTCAGACAATAATTTCTAGATATTCCTGTATTCTTACTTGAACTATGGCTCAAGGGATCTATAGGTAATTATATATAACAGAACATGACCTATAAATTGAGGGAACATTGGGCAATACTGAGAGTCATAGCTACAGATAATAACTGTTTCAAATATTAGTAAATTCCAGCATTAAATTTGTTGTGGGCATGAAACAAGTGTACAACCCCATAGAAATATCATTGTTAGAGCTAAATAAAAGTGAGAGTAATGGTAGTAAATTTGAAGACGGACACATTGGAAATTGCTACATTCTCAATTCCAGGGACATAACATTTTTGATTATGTGATATGTTGGATAATACTTGGTATTTTGTAAAATAAGCAGGGACTACCTCATGGGACTTCCGGTAAAGGAATTACAAAGAACCTTTGTAGCCAGAAATGTCACAGTGTATATCAAAGAGTGAAAAGTTAGTCCACACGAGTTGGGGACTGATGACTGAAGAAAGGAAACGAGGGAAATGATTGTTAGATGTCTCTGAAGGAGAACTGTACTTACCAAATTAGTGAAGAAGGCTCTCCGCTCAACGAAGTAACCTGGTCCACCGTAGACCTTTCCGTAGTAACAGTTACTTTTAACTCCTGTCTCCCCCGTGTGGGGTCACTAGTATTGTGACGTGGCTAATATTGGTCACTTCCGGGTTATGATCTCACGTCATTCACAAGCACTTCCGCATTTGACACCGGAAGTGCTCAATGCTGCCTTCTACCCGGAAGTGGGAGTCCTGTTTGTTCTTCCTGTCCATTGTTTATGTATGATTTTGTAGAAATAAGCGAGGTTTCAGTAATGGAATCCTGAGAGTCGTTTTCACACACTTTTCTAATAGGCGAGTTTGGGATCCTGAATTCCTTCTTCCTATACATTTCTGTTCTGCCCATGATCCAGTCTTTGGAAAAGCATCCACTTTTACGCAAAGTGTTCACAGGAACCTATCAAGGAATATGTTGACCATTCTAGTTCTGAAAGTTTAACTATTTTCGCAAAACTTTGTACCTACATTATTATGACCGCTTTTCCTCAGTGGTGACCATTCATGAAACATTACTTTTACAAAAAGATCAGGGAAAGTAGGCTCAGTTATGATTATGTGGTTCATACTAAATCAGAGAACTGGGACTATGCTCTCCATTTTCTAGTATGATTCATGTTCTTTTCTCCCTTATTAGCTGTGAATATCTTGTTCATGTCTTTGAACTTGATTTCAAATATGTGTCTTATAAATTGATTTTGCTATTTTAAAAGAGAAAACAGAAGAATTTGTTAACTACCAGCCCTGTTTGACCAAGGGCATTTGTGTCTTGATTATCAGTAGGTTTGAAAAAAAAGATTTAATCAAATAATATGGCATCTCTTATTATCTGAAATTTATGTGAATATTGACATGATTCTGTATCACTAGTGTTGAAATGTTCCAATTGTTTCAAAACTTCGATGTTGTATACCAAATTTGGCACTTTATCTCTATCTAAAAATCAGAATTAGAAAGAGAGCTTCAAAATTCTCCAGAATCAACTGATAATATTTACTTCCAGTTATGGTGCTTTTGCTAGGGTAATAGGAGTTTAAGTTACTCGCTAACCACAATTTCATTTTACCAATAATGTATACAAAGGATAGATGAAGAAATTTTTAACAAGGAATCAAGGAAATTTTGAGGGAGCATTGAGGTGAGAGAAAAATATGCATAAATTTCTTCTCACAGCTGTTATTTCCTTGCTCATTTTTCTGCCTCTTTCCTTCACATTGTCCTCTTGCACAAACAACTTCCTTTTTCATTATTTTTTCCAAAACAAAAAATTATATCCTTAATGTCTATTGTCAATCTCATCTCTAAAGCTTGTAGCCTCTAGTAATATTAACTATAAAACAATTCCTTGCAGATTGGGTAATATATAGATATCCATTTGAATTTATGTACATAAACATTAGTGTTTGTGTGTCACTTTTCGATACCTTTCTCTCAAGCACGTTCCTTGTCTCCCTGTGCATTGGTACCTGAGTCCTGCTTTCTTTATCATGTCTGTTACTTATTTCTAACATACAAATATCAGCCAGCCAATGCTCCATTCTATGTTCCAGGCTTTTGTCCCAATGAATACCTTTTTCCAAATGTTTTCTAATCATTGTGTAGGATTCCCTTGTACAGAGATACCATTTGGCATTATTTCTAAAGGATTCAGATTAGGACCATAAACTATTTCATACCACATTACTTCCTCTTTTTTTTAGTTTGTTTTATTTTTTCCTTTATTTTCAGAGTGATGTACCAAAGGATAGAGGTTCATATGTAAGTCTGTAAGTATATTTCTAGTTCATCATGTTACCTCCTCCATCACCCCACACTTCCAACTCCCTCGTATCTTTCCCCCTGATAAGTTTTAGAATTGGTTTACACAAATGGTTTTGTAAATTTTGATTTGGAGACATTTGTATTTTTATCCTCTGGCTCTTGATTTCAGCATAACATTTCTCTTTACTAGTGTTTATACAGGAATCAAATTATTGACACTTTTCTTCCACTAATTTTGGGGGATTCAGTGTCTACAAATTTGGCTGACCAAGAGGAGTTTAACCGAGCTATTATGTAATATAATGTATATTGTATGTCCCAACAATAAAATAGCAAGGGGATCAGCAGTACCCAAAATGTGTATATTTAGGTACAGAGACCACTTAAACCAATCATGGAACCATCTCTTCCCTTGAGACTTCATTTTGCATTGTAGCTCAATATTTTTCTCACCAGAAATTATTATGACCTCTAAATTGTTTTCATAAAATCAACATCTTATCCCACTGCACATATAGGAACCCTTATAAAGGAAAAGGAAATTCGGGCCTCTTTGGAACCTTGGAATGATTTTAAGTATGGTGTCTACATAACACTTTAGTTGAAGGTGACACAATAGTTATAAAATCTCTTTAACTAATGGTTAAAAACCAAAAAATGAATAAATAAATAAGAATATAGCATGGCCTGTGAGCCTATCCTTAGGAGTGAGATTTAAAGTGACAAAGGTGCTTCTTAGTCAGTCTACGTGGTTGGTCAGTAGTAGGGTGCTCCCATTCATAGTGGAATATGGCTAGCTCGTACTAAGACCATTCATGAACTTCCAAGGAGTAGGTTGGAGACGGGCCCATTCTATTGGACAAGCCAATGGAGGACTTTCTTTGATAACTTCTTTTCTGCTGAACATTGAAAACCCGGTGGTAAAAATGAATGATTTCAATGATTGCACGTGCAGGGCTTGCATACTGTTATGAGCAAGCTGATTAACATAGTGAGACGTTTGCACACTTTGTGTCAAACACACAGTAGCTTGTGCAGCAGAGGCAACTAAGAAAATAAAGGGTACAATGCCTGCTATCAATGGCCATATAAATCGTCTAGGGCGCATGAGTTATTTTAAATATTTTATCACTTGGGTGGGGCATAGACTTGTTGTCTGTAAAGTATAAAACTTCTTCTCAAATAATATTTCTATATGGTTTTGCCAGTGATGTCACATCATATCTGCAAGACATGGGAACAGGAGGATTTTATCATTGTCCTTATGTTTAATATACTACGTGAAAAACCGGTGGAGTCCTCCTGTGGTGACTGGATATGAGTTTGGAACACTGGATCTTGTATATATGGATATCTGACCTTTGAAAGATACTGAAAAATGGGGGAGGTTGTAACTAAAATGACAAGAAATGTACTCAATGCTTTATTATGTAATGGTAACTCATTTGCATCACCTTGTCAATAAAATTTAATTACAAATTATAAATTAAATAGTACCAACAAAGACACACACACACACACACACGCACACACACAATCAAGCAGTAGTTTTGTGGCTCACCCATATGGTGGACCATATAAATTTAAATTCTCTACTAAAAGAGGTAATTGTAATAATATTTTTAATGCAAGGGGGAGATCATTGACAAAAAAGCGTTTTTCACATTCAAATCTAACTGAAAAAAGATATAGAAGAATTTTATACATGTTTATGTATCCAGATTTTCATTTCATGATCATCGTTCCACTCGTGAAACCTAAATATGCTTCTTAGAGAAATTGAAAAGGTATATTTCAGTAAAGGATTTCACCCTAACATTGATGTCAGCGTTCATTACAAACAATATACAAGCTAACCAAATTAGTAAGTTTTAAAAGCTAGTGGAAATGAAAACGCATTCAACGTGCCGAAAGTAATATTTATTATTTCATGTCATTAGCAAGACAAGGAAAAATATGTAGTCCTCAAATAGTAGGCCTCCGGATTATTTCTGCAAAGGAAAATAGAAAAAAAGATTTTGCATTATGGTGGAAGGTGTGGTAATATACATTTCTGATTCTGCCTAAGAACAATAGAAAATTACATAGTTGTTGTACAGATATGCAAAACTGAACAACTGCCTATTATTCTGAAAGAATTTCTTGCTTTTTTCAACTTCCATATACGCAGAAATGGACCAATGGGCAACTGCTGTTGACTTATGGTATGAAACTCTATGTGTTTCAAATCACTTGAAGGTAGGTGAACACGTTAATACCCAGAGAATCCATTATGATCATGAAACAGGTACATTTCTTCTAACCTTAGTTTAGGTAACATAATAAGTTTCATCTAAGTAATAGAACAGTTTGTTTATGTCTCACCTATGCAAGTATAATCAGTGTCACATGACAGGGACACAAAATATGAAATGTGCCCAAGTCTTATAACAAAAATAGTAAATATTGTGGACTATATGAGAAATGATTATCCTAAGATTTGAGATCCAAGTCATAATATTTCATCCAAAATTCTCTATCTTATATGAGATACAACCCATAAATGAAAAAAGGAGGCATTATTTTTGTGGAAAGTGACTTAGTATGGGATAAAAGGAAAATATAACTATAAGCCTCCTAAATTTTCTCAGGTTGTCTCATCAATCCACAGAGTCCACAGAAACTTTTTCTTCTGGTCTCCCAAGTTATTTTGTTGAATATGAAAGTGACAGCAGGAAACAACACACTTCCTTTTACTCTGTAATCACATATAGAGATCTTTCAAAAATCTAAATTGGAAGTTATCCTTGCCTTACAAACTGTATACGTGGGCGAACATCTGGTGTGATTTTTACACAGAATATTCAAGGTATCACAGATCCATGTAAAGGAGGCCTTTTCACAAATATTTGGTGAAGGTTTGCAAGAAAATATTGAAAAATGAAAACAGGCTGTAAACAGACATGATGCATTTATTGCTATTCTTGTTGAGCAAAGGGCATATAACACACAAACCCAAATAACACAATGTATCTGTATAGTTGCTTTTTACTACATTTAATCAAATTAATCTCCTTATGATTTTAGTAGCTACTTACATGAAGAGGAATTTCAGCCGCTCATTTGTTATTTCTGTGAATAAAATTAAATCGAAACGTATGTCATTGAAAAGTGAACGGTGGCTCTGACATACTGTCATATCTGTAACATTTTCTCAATATTGAATGGTACTCCGAGACCATTTTGAGTATGACTTTCCATAGATATCAATGAATTTGTTTGGAAATGTGTTTTTGTTTATTTGTTTGTTTGTTTCGTTTTTGCCTGTCTTGGGCCGTGGAATCAGGGCCTGAGCACTGTCCCTGGCTTCTTCCCGCTCAAGGCTAGCAGTCTGCCACTTGAGCCACAGCGCCGCTTCTGGCCGTTTTCTGTATGTGTGGTGCTGGGGAATCGAACCTAGGGCCTTGTGTACCCGAGGCAGGCACTCTTGTCACTAGGCCATATCCCCAGCCCCTAGAAATGTTTTAAGATCATGAAGTAATTGCAGATTTACACATGCATGCTTTCACCAATCACCGTTCAGACAGCAATCTGAATATTTCTCTGAAAAGAGGAAATTTTTTTATTCCTAAAAGAAAAAGGCAGCTCTTCCACCTATCATAATTGTTTCCTTTATTTCTAAGAAATAGATCTTTGCCAAAGTGATAATGTCATTTTCTTACCTGTTTTGGCTAGAAGACTCTCCTCTGCCCCAAACAAAAGTTGGGCTAGGGTTTTCCAAGGATTCTGGCAAACAGAAAAATGGATATTGTCTCCAGGGTATATATTACATTTTCTCTAACATTTACATGGCCAAGGAAAGACATAGGTATTAATGAAATAATAACCACCTTAAGGACCTAATATATCAATGATTTAAGTGGATAATAAACATGGAAAAGTAAGAGTCCTAAACTATAGATGGACAACCCTGTTTTATATATATTCTTTAAAGAAATCATTTCTGAATGCATGTCTTCATATATGAGGATGAGCATAATAGCTTTACCTATGTTAGCATACATTAAATTTCATGTTGAGCTAAAGAGTTTACTATTATTTGCATCTATCTCTAAACTGGCATTCAGTTACAGCACTAACTCAAAATTTAATCAAGCTCTTTACCTTTATCCCAGTCTTCCTCAGAGGAAAGGCGATGCCCTGTATTTCCAGATTTCTTCTCTTGGGGTTGGGACCAAGTCATAGTAACTGCAAGAAGGAAAATAAGGAAAATGGAATCACAATATGTAACAGACTGAATCTGAATCAGATCTGATGTCTGTTTCGTGTATCAAGCTTACCTATATCATCCTCAATGCAACTTTGGTCTTCACATGTTGCTATATGTTTACTGAGTTGATCGCGCGGCACCAAGTGCCGAGCATTGAAGGGACAAGTAGCCAATTTGGCAGCAATGTCTGGATGATTCTATTGAACCAGGATGTAAAAAATAAAAATAGTACAAATTATTGGGGGATAAGGAAAGGGTTGCTGTTTTTATGCTTGACTTGTGGTTTTACCTTGGGCTTGTGTGCTGTACTAACACCAGTCTAGCACAAGAGGATGGGCTAGTACAACCTCGACTCTTCTTCAATCTGTTTCTTACAATTTTTAGGGGCTGGAGGTGGATAAGATTCTCTCAGACTCTATATCTCATACTCTCTTCGCATAAAAGTACTTTGATTTAAACTCGTCATGACAAGATTGGAGGTCTGACACAGCAGCAAAATGCTGGATACTTAAAACATAACTTTGGCATCTAAAACATTCAGAATCATGACATCTTATTCAGTAAAAAGGCATTTATAAATATATGCTACATGAATGGGTAAGACACATTGATCAAAAACACAATTGGAAATGCCCTCATTGTGTGTCTTGGTGCATGTGTGTGATACCATGTGCATGTACAGTTTAATTTGTATATATTCGCATTTAGATATAAGAATATTTGAAAACATATGAGCATGAATATGCATATGTATGTGTCTTTCTGTGCACACGTGTATATATAATCAGTGAGCATCCTTTGAAAAGCATAACAAAGGGAAGATTGTTTTCTGCCCAGAGCAATGTTTTTTAACACAAAAAATTGAATTGGGATAGATAACTATATGAGCATTTGAAAGATTTCTTGTTCTATGTGAAAATAACTGTCGTGGTATCATTACAAAAAATACACCAAAATATACAAAACAGGCAAGACACATCTTCGTTATCATCAATTCAGGTTCACTAGGTTTACTGAAAAGTAACATGGTTCAGGAATTATGTCCTGCCATTAGGCAATGCATCTGTCTTAATTTTTAGAAACTTTACTAAATTGCTGATTTAGAGTAGTTAAGTGTGAACAAGGAAACAAGTATAAAGTCGCTACACTCAGACTGAAATGATTGTCCTACAGAAAACATCTTGCAATGTTCCACTCATCCTAGAGTTCTGTAAACAAGTTGCACTGCTATTTCTTATCTGCACTACACAAAGATCAGATTACAAGAGCAAATACAAATATGTGTATACTACATCTACCCAGGTAGTCTATTATTTCATTGACACATATTTAGCACATTTAGTCAAATATCAAGCTTCAAATTCATGTTTATAGTAAAGTATGACAAACTCCTCATTTTGAAATGCAACCCTACCTTTCTGCATTTCACCAGATGGTACGGGAATCTGCAGGCCCTGATCTTGTGACTCTTATCATAGGGGCATTGCAGTAACCTTTCAGGATCCAGAGATTCACCTGCAAAGAAAAATATCTAAGCAAATCTGGTATATTTTTGAGAAAATGTAATTCTTTCCCTTCTCTTCCAATTACAACTTATGCATTAATTTCAAATTCCCTTCTGTGATGACAAAAATGATAACTATGCCTTTTGATATTATCATAGAAATAATAAGCAAATTCATTTCAGTTCCCATTTGTGAATTCTTAGGCCTAATTTGGGAAACATTTTTCCATTAATCGAAGGACTTTTTGCGGTTACTGTTTTGCAATATTCACGCTGTCCTCTGTTGACAGGGAAGGTGCATTGAGGCCAAGGCATTTACTTGCAATCTTATGTCTCAATAGTATGAATTCAAAATTCCACTGTACAATTATCAGAATGTCTCAATTCTGAACTCCATCCCATTGAATCTCCCCCACAGTGTTTTGCATACTGAGAATGCTATACATAATATGATGGGAACCATTTGAAGTGTTCTTTTCAAAGGACATTGGGAACATGCTTACCTTCTTGCATTCTGGTAGACAGGGAAATATCTGCACTTCCTGTGAGGAGAAAAATTCTGTCAGAAAACCAATGAAGAATTACTTCCAGACCAGATGTCTCAAACATTATCCTTTCTTTGGGAAACAAAAGAATATTGAAGAACTTGGAAGATATTCAACTCATTAACTTTTGAGTTCTTTGATGCACATCCTGTAAGTACTGATTTTCTTAATACACAAATTACAGGCATTTTCAGAAGAAAAACAGGAGATAGTTTATGACTTATTTCAACACTGTTTATCTAAAGGGACATGAAGGCATCTTTTCTTGTTCATTCAAAGAGGGATGGAGTGTCTTTAAAGTATTAATCTGAAATTAGGTTTAAAATGAGAAAGACAAAGAAACTTGAGTTTCCTTTCATTAAATTTAGGCCGCTTAGAAAACAAACTATTTGCGAGATTTTTTTTATGAATAATCATTCTTAAGGCCGTAAAAGCATTCATTTGTAAATCAAACACATCAAAAACTTTATTCGTTTCACACGACATGCTTTGAATTTAAATTTACCTTTTCTAGTTATTGAAGACAAACTAATTATGTGGCATCACAAACATGAAGCACTAGTAGTGAGTCCTGACTTTTCCTGGGAATAAAACAGGTGGTATATATCTATATCTATGTCTACAACTATATCTATATCTATAATTATCTATCTATCTATCTATCTATCTATCTATGTGTGTGTATAGCTAAATGCATGGATTAAATCCTTAAATATTACATTGCCAAGATTTAGTATAAAATTGGTGTGCTTTGTGAATATTGAGATTAAAGTTAGAGAATGTCTTGCTGGCTCCATTTTTACAATATTTCGACAAAGGATTATGTTGCTGCTTACAACTTTAGAACATTCCAAAAATGATGAGATCAAAATTGCAAATTTGGACAGAGAGATAGTACCACAAAAGTATTGGCACATTTATGAATAACCGTTATGTTGAAGTAAAATGCAATTTACATAAACAGTTTCTGCTTAAGCCTAAAAAGAAAACGGGGAATGCAATTTTCTTATACATAAAGCATTCTACTAAAGGTGAGGTGCATCCCTTCCTCCAGGAGCAAAGAGCCCCTTGTAATGAGGTGTTCACTTTGCCGGGATTACTTTGATCTGGTGTCTCCTATATATGGGAGCACAACTAGAAGGAATGGACAATCAAACTCATTTTGGATTTAGGGTATCATTTCATGTCCTCTAGCGCCAGTATATGACAGTATTATAATTACTGGCCAAAATCCAGAAGAGAAAGTCCCATCTTCTCGCTGTGTTTTTTAATCACATTGCAATTTATTCCTCCTATGCTGTGAATAAGTCAAAAAGGGATATGTTTTGCTTCCATAGTTTGTTCAACTATCTTATATTAATACACTGCAGAATATAGATAATTGATTTTCCCAGCATAATAATTGCTGCCAACAATCAATTCATTGCATGTAACTCATTCCAAAGGAACGTTATACTTTCTAAGGTTAAACATTAAGAGAAGACACCTGAGAAACTACATGAATCTAATTAGAGTGACAGGGTAATAAGTGGCTTATAATACCTACTGGTATTTCTTAATATTGTCAAATATGAATGAAGGTTTTTTGACTTTTTGTTTTTGGCGCTTTCAGAAAAACAACTATCACCAGTGTGTGTCTTACTTTCTCGGGTAGACATGAATAAATTTCTCACAAATAAATCATGTTCTCACGAAATCAATGGTAAAACATTTTTAATAGATTGCTAGGAAGATCTTATTTCCAATAGTGTATCCAATTTACTCAGCATCAGGAATTCCTTGACAAATTTCAAGTCTTCAATACACACTGACTTGAGAAAGATGATTCCCTTTCAGTGACTCACATACCTGCCACATTTACATATGGGTTTCTAAGAAAGCACCAATTCAAAGGAATTATGCAACAAACCAATGTAAATCTTCCCCATCCTTTTTAACTGTTGAAAAGGGCCTAGACTTATCTCCAACATATTATGAGCCAAAATCATACTCGACAGCAAAAAACAAAATTTATTCATCGAAAGGACTTAGAGAACTCCATTTGTATTGTGCATATTATTATAAATTGTGGAAATGTTTCAGGTGGTGTTAAAAAATTTTCAAGGGACAGGAAATTGCTCTGTATTAAAAAATAGGACATGGACAATAATGAATTACCTGTCTTGTTGATTAAAATGACATCCACTGAGACTGAATTAGCAAACCTAAGATACACTATGAAAGAAGGTATTCTAGTGGTAAAACTCATGAATTTTCATCCAGCTGTATATCACCTGTTTAATCGCAGGCAAATAATCAGGCAACAATTGTATTTGAAAGGAATAAGGAGAAATCTCAAAATTGTAACAGTAGGACTGAAGTCAACAAAGTATATTAATCTTTATCATTAATTTCTTTGTCATAGACCAACATTCAAGGGACTTCATTCATGACAAGTGTTCAACATATTTGTGAAAATGTTTTCTAACTGGTAGATATCTATACTATATAGTTCAAAATTTTCCAACTTTTGCAGGTCTCAAACAGGTAAATACCCGTTTGAACTCATATAAATTCAGACAATAATTTCTAGATATTCCTGTATTCTTACTTGAACTATGGCTCAAGGGATCTATAGGTAATTATATCTAACAGAACATGACCTATAAATTGAGGGAACATTGGGCAATACTGAGAGTCATAGCTACAGATAATAACTGTTTCAAATATTAGTAAATTCCAGCATTAAATTTGTTGTGGGCATGAAACAAGTGTACAACCCCATAGAAATATCATTGTTAGAGCTAAATAAAAGTGAGAGTAATGGTAGTAAATTTGAAGACGGACACATTGGAAATTGCTACATTCTCAATTCCAGGGACATAACATTTTTGATTATGTGATATGTTGGATAATACTTGGTATTTTGTAAAATAAGCAGGGACTACCTCATGGGACTTCCGGTAAAGGAATTACAAAGAACCTTTGTAGCCAGAAATGTCACAGTGTATATCAAAGAGTGAAAAGTTAGTCCACACGAGTTGGGGACTGATGACTGAAGAAAGGAAACGAGGGAAATGATTGTTAGATGTCTCTGAAGGAGAACTGTACTTACCAAATTAGTGAAGAAGGCTCTCCGCTCAACGAAGTAACCTGGTCCACCGTAGACCTTTCCGTAGTAACAGTTACTTTTAACTCCTGTCTCCCCCGTGTGGGGTCACTAGTATTGTGACGTGGCTAATATTGGTCACTTCCGGGTTATGATCTCACGTCATTCACAAGCACTTCCGCATTTGACACCGGAAGTGCTCAATGCTGCCTTCTACCCGGAAGTGGGAGTCCTGTTTGTTCTTCCTGTCCATTGTTTATGTATGATTTTGTAGAAATAAGCGAGGTTTCAGTAATGGAATCCTGAGAGTCGTTTTCACACACTTTTCTAATAGGCGAGTTTGGGATCCTGAATTCCTTCTTCCTATACATTTCTGTTCTGCCCATGATCCAGTCTTTGGAAAAGCATCCACTTTTACGCAAAGTGTTCACAGGAACCTATCAAGGAATATGTTGACCATTCTAGTTCTGAAAGTTTAACTATTTTCGCAAAACTTTGTACCTACATTATTATGACCGCTTTTCCTCAGTGGTGACCATTCATGAAACATTACTTTTACAAAAAGATCAGGGAAAGTAGGCTCAGTTATGATTATGTGGTTCATACTAAATCAGAGAACTGGGACTATGCTCTCCATTTTCTAGTATGATTCATGTTCTTTTCTCCCTTATTAGCTGTGAATATCTTGTTCATGTCTTTGAACTTGATTTCAAATATGTGTCTTATAAATTGATTTTGCTATTTTAAAAGAGAAAACAGAAGAATTTGTTAACTACCAGCCCTGTTTGACCAAGGGCATTTGTGTCTTGATTATCAGTAGGTTTGAAAAAAAAGATTTAATCAAATAATATGGCATCTCTTATTATCTGAAATTTATGTGAATATTGACATGATTCTGTATCACTAGTGTTGAAATGTTCCAATTGTTTCAAAACTTCGATGTTGTATACCAAATTTGGCACTTTATCTCTATCTAAAAATCAGAATTAGAAAGAGAGCTTCAAAATTCTCCAGAATCAACTGATAATATTTACTTCCAGTTATGGTGCTTTTGCTAGGGTAATAGGAGTTTAAGTTACTCGCTAACCACAATTTCATTTTACCAATAATGTATACAAAGGATAGATGAAGAAATTTTTAACAAGGAATCAAGGAAATTTTGAGGGAGCATTGAGGTGAGAGAAAAATATGCATAAATTTCTTCTCACAGCTGTTATTTCCTTGCTCATTTTTCTGCCTCTTTCCTTCACATTGTCCTCTTGCACAAACAACTTCCTTTTTCATTATTTTTTCCAAAACAAAAAATTATATCCTTAATGTCTATTGTCAATCTCATCTCTAAAGCTTGTAGCCTCTAGTAATATTAACTATAAAACAATTCCTTGCAGATTGGGTAATATATAGATATCCATTTGAATTTATGTACATAAACATTAGTGTTTGTGTGTCACTTTTCGATACCTTTCTCTCAAGCACGTTCCTTGTCTCCCTGTGCATTGGTACCTGAGTCCTGCTTTCTTTATCATGTCTGTTACTTATTTCTAACATACAAATATCAGCCAGCCAATGCTCCATTCTATGTTCCAGGCTTTTGTCCCAATGAATACCTTTTTCCAAATGTTTTCTAATCATTGTGTAGGATTCCCTTGTACAGAGATACCATTTGGCATTATTTCTAAAGGATTCAGATTAGGACCATAAACTATTTCATACCACATTACTTCCTCTTTTTTTTAGTTTGTTTTATTTTTTCCTTTATTTTCAGAGTGATGTACCAAAGGATAGAGGTTCATATGTAAGTCTGTAAGTATATTTCTAGTTCATCATGTTACCTCCTCCATCACCCCACACTTCCAACTCCCTCGTATCTTTCCCCCTGATAAGTTTTAGAATTGGTTTACACAAATGGTTTTGTAAATTTTGATTTGGAGACATTTGTATTTTTATCCTCTGGCTCTTGATTTCAGCATAACATTTCTCTTTACTAGTGTTTATACAGGAATCAAATTATTGACACTTTTCTTCCACTAATTTTGGGGGATTCAGTGTCTACAAATTTGGCTGACCAAGAGGAGTTTAACCGAGCTATTATGTAATATAATGTATATTGTATGTCCCAACAATAAAATAGCAAGGGGATCAGCAGTACCCAAAATGTGTATATTTAGGTACAGAGACCACTTAAACCAATCATGGAACCATCTCTTCCCTTGAGACTTCATTTTGCATTGTAGCTCAATATTTTTCTCACCAGAAATTATTATGACCTCTAAATTGTTTTCATAAAATCAACATCTTATCCCACTGCACATATAGGAACCCTTATAAAGGAAAAGGAAATTCGGGCCTCTTTGGAACCTTGGAATGATTTTAAGTATGGTGTCTACATAACACTTTAGTTGAAGGTGACACAATAGTTATAAAATCTCTTTAACTAATGGTTAAAAACCAAAAAATGAATAAATAAATAAGAATATAGCATGGCCTGTGAGCCTATCCTTAGGAGTGAGATTTAAAGTGACAAAGGTGCTTCTTAGTCAGTCTACGTGGTTGGTCAGTAGTAGGGTGCTCCCATTCATAGTGGAATATGGCTAGCTCGTACTAAGACCATTCATGAACTTCCAAGGAGTAGGTTGGAGACGGGCCCATTCTATTGGACAAGCCAATGGAGGACTTTCTTTGATAACTTCTTTTCTGCTGAACATTGAAAACCCGGTGGTAAAAATGAATGATTTCAATGATTGCACGTGCAGGGCTTGCATACTGTTATGAGCAAGCTGATTAACATAGTGAGACGTTTGCACACTTTGTGTCAAACACACAGTAGCTGGTGCAGCAGAGGCAACTAAGAAAATAAAGGGTACAATGCCTGCTATCAATGGCCATATAAATCGTCTAGGGCGCATGAGTTATTTTAAATATTTTATCACTTGGGTGGGGCATAGACTTGTTGTCTGTAAAGTATAAAACTTCTTCTCAAATAATATTTCTATATGGTTTTGCCAGTGATGTCACATCATATCTGCAAGACATGGGAACAGGAGGATTTTATCATTGTCCTTATGTTTAATATACTACGTGAAAAACCGGTGGAGTCCTCCTGTGGTGACTGGATATGAGTTTGGAACACTGGATCTTGTATATATGGATATCTGACCTTTGAAAGATACTGAAAAATGGGGGAGGTTGTAACTAAAATGACAAGAAATGTACTCAATGCTTTATTATGTAATGGTAACTCATTTGCATCACCTTGTCAATAAAATTTAATTACAAATTATAAATTAAATAGTACCAACAAAGACACACACACACACACACACGCACACACACAATCAAGCAGTAGTTTTGTGGCTCACCCATATGGTGGACCATATAAATTTAAATTCTCTACTAAAAGAGGTAATTGTAATAATATTTTTAATGCAAGGGGGAGATCATTGACAAAAAAGCGTTTTTCACATTCAAATCTAACTGAAAAAAGATATAGAAGAATTTTATACATGTTTATGTATCCAGATTTTCATTTCATGATCATCGTTCCACTCGTGAAACCTAAATATGCTTCTTAGAGAAATTGAAAAGGTATATTTCAGTAAAGGATTTCACCCTAACATTGATGTCAGCGTTCATTACAAACAATATACAAGCTAACCAAATTAGTAAGTTTTAAAAGCTAGTGGAAATGAAAACGCATTCAACGTGCCGAAAGTAATATTTATTATTTCATGTCATTAGCAAGACAAGGAAAAATATGTAGTCCTCAAATAGTAGGCCTCCGGATTATTTCTGCAAAGGAAAATAGAAAAAAAGATTTTGCATTATGGTGGAAGGTGTGGTAATATACATTTCTGATTCTGCCTAAGAACAATAGAAAATTACATAGTTGTTGTACAGATATGCAAAACTGAACAACTGCCTATTATTCTGAAAGAATTTCTTGCTTTTTTCAACTTCCATATACGCAGAAATGGACCAATGGGCAACTGCTGTTGACTTATGGTATGAAACTCTATGTGTTTCAAATCACTTGAAGGTAGGTGAACACGTTAATACCCAGAGAATCCATTATGATCATGAAACAGGTACATTTCTTCTAACCTTAGTTTAGGTAACATAATAAGTTTCATCTAAGTAATAGAACAGTTTGTTTATGTCTCACCTATGCAAGTATAATCAGTGTCACATGACAGGGACACAAAATATGAAATGTGCCCAAGTCTTATAACAAAAATAGTAAATATTGTGGACTATATGAGAAATGATTATCCTAAGATTTGAGATCCAAGTCATAATATTTCATCCAAAATTCTCTATCTTATATGAGATACAACCCATAAATGAAAAAAGGAGGCATTATTTTTGTGGAAAGTGACTTAGTATGGGATAAAAGGAAAATATAACTATAAGCCTCCTAAATTTTCTCAGGTTGTCTCATCAATCCACAGAGTCCACAGAAACTTTTTCTTCTGGTCTCCCAAGTTATTTTGTTGAATATGAAAGTGACAGCAGGAAACAACACACTTCCTTTTACTCTGTAATCACATATAGAGATCTTTCAAAAATCTAAATTGGAAGTTATCCTTGCCTTACAAACTGTATACGTGGGCGAACATCTGGTGTGATTTTTACACAGAATATTCAAGGTATCACAGATCCATGTAAAGGAGGCCTTTTCACAAATATTTGGTGAAGGTTTGCAAGAAAATATTGAAAAATGAAAACAGGCTGTAAACAGACATGATGCATTTATTGCTATTCTTGTTGAGCAAAGGGCATATAACACACAAACCCAAATAACACAATGTATCTGTATAGTTGCTTTTTACTACATTTAATCAAATTAATCTCCTTATGATTTTAGTAGCTACTTACATGAAGAGGAATTTCAGCCGCTCATTTGTTATTTCTGTGAATAAAATTAAATCGAAACGTATGTCATTGAAAAGTGAACGGTGGCTCTGACATACTGTCATATCTGTAACATTTTCTCAATATTGAATGGTACTCCGAGACCATTTTGAGTATGACTTTCCATAGATATCAATGAATTTGTTTGGAAATGTGTTTTTGTTTATTTGTTTGTTTGTTTCGTTTTTGCCTGTCTTGGGCCGTGGAATCAGGGCCTGAGCACTGTCCCTGGCTTCTTCCCGCTCAAGGCTAGCAGTCTGCCACTTGAGCCACAGCGCCGCTTCTGGCCGTTTTCTGTATGTGTGGTGCTGGGGAATCGAACCTAGGGCCTTGTGTACCCGAGGCAGGCACTCTTGTCACTAGGCCATATCCCCAGCCCCTAGAAATGTTTTAAGATCATGAAGTAATTGCAGATTTACACATGCATGCTTTCACCAATCACCGTTCAGACAGCAATCTGAATATTTCTCTGAAAAGAGGAAATTTTTTTATTCCTAAAAGAAAAAGGCAGCTCTTCCACCTATCATAATTGTTTCCTTTATTTCTAAGAAATAGATCTTTGCCAAAGTGATAATGTCATTTTCTTACCTGTTTTGGCTAGAAGACTCTCCTCTGCCCCAAACAAAAGTTGGGCTAGGGTTTTCCAAGGATTCTGGCAAACAGAAAAATGGATATTGTCTCCAGGGTATATATTACATTTTCTCTAACATTTACATGGCCAAGGAAAGACATAGGTATTAATGAAATAATAACCACCTTAAGGACCTAATATATCAATGATTTAAGTGGATAATAAACATGGAAAAGTAAGAGTCCTAAACTATAGATGGACAACCCTGTTTTATATATATTCTTTAAAGAAATCATTTCTGAATGCATGTCTTCATATATGAGGATGAGCATAATAGCTTTACCTATGTTAGCATACATTAAATTTCATGTTGAGCTAAAGAGTTTACTATTATTTGCATCTATCTCTAAACTGGCATTCAGTTACAGCACTAACTCAAAATTTAATCAAGCTCTTTACCTTTATCCCAGTCTTCCTCAGAGGAAAGGCGATGCCCTGTATTTCCAGATTTCTTCTCTTGGGGTTGGGACCAAGTCATAGTAACTGCAAGAAGGAAAATAAGGAAAATGGAATCACAATATGTAACAGACTGAATCTGAATCAGATCTGATGTCTGTTTCGTGTATCAAGCTTACCTATATCATCCTCAATGCAACTTTGGTCTTCACATGTTGCTATATGTTTACTGAGTTGATCGCGCGGCACCAAGTGCCGAGCATTGAAGGGACAAGTAGCCAATTTGGCAGCAATGTCTGGATGATTCTATTGAACCAGGATGTAAAAAATAAAAATAGTACAAATTATTGGGGGATAAGGAAAGGGTTGCTGTTTTTATGCTTGACTTGTGGTTTTACCTTGGGCTTGTGTGCTGTACTAACACCAGTCTAGCACAAGAGGATGGGCTAGTACAACCTCGACTCTTCTTCAATCTGTTTCTTACAATTTTTAGGGGCTGGAGGTGGATAAGATTCTCTCAGACTCTATATCTCATACTCTCTTCGCATAAAAGTACTTTGATTTAAACTCGTCATGACAAGATTGGAGGTCTGACACAGCAGCAAAATGCTGGATACTTAAAACATAACTTTGGCATCTAAAAACATTCAGAATCATGACATCTTATTCAGTAAAAAGGCATTTATAAATATATGCTACATGAATGGGTAAGACACATTGATCAAAAACACAATTGGAAATGCCCTCATTGTGTGTCTTGGTGCATGTGTGTGATACCATGTGCATGTACAGTTTAATTTGTATATATTCGCATTTAGATATAAGAATATTTGAAAACATATGAGCATGAATATGCATATGTATGTGTCTTTCTGTGCACACGTGTATATATAATCAGTGAGCATCCTTTGAAAAGCATAACAAAGGGAAGATTGTTTTCTGCCCAGAGCAATGTTTTTTAACACAAAAAATTGAATTGGGATAGATAACTATATGAGCATTTGAAAGATTTCTTGTTCTATGTGAAAATAACTGTCGTGGTATCATTACAAAAAATACACCAAAATATACAAAACAGGCAAGACACATCTTCGTTATCATCAATTCAGGTTCACTAGGTTTACTGAAAAGTAACATGGTTCAGGAATTATGTCCTGCCATTAGGCAATGCATCTGTCTTAATTTTTAGAAACTTTACTAAATTGCTGATTTAGAGTAGTTAAGTGTGAACAAGGAAACAAGTATAAAGTCGCTACACTCAGACTGAAATGACTGTCCTACAGAAAACATCTTGCAATGTTCTACTCATCCTAGAGTTCTGTAAACAAGTTGCACTGCTATTTCTTATCTGCACTACACAAAGATCAGATTACAAGAGCAAATACAAATATGTGTATACTACATCTACCCAGGTAGTCTATTATTTCATTGACACATATTTAGCACATTTAGTCAAATATCAAGCTTCAAATTCATGTTTATAGTAAAGTATGACAAACTCCTCATTTTGAAATGCAACCCTACCTTTCTGCATTTCACCAGATGGTACGGGAATCTGCAGGCCCTGATCTTGTGACTCTTATCATAGGGGCATTGCAGTAACCTTTCAGGATCCAGAGATTCACCTGCAAAGAAAAATATCTAAGCAAATCTGGTATATTTTTGAGAAAATGTAATTCTTTCCCTTCTCTTCCAATTACAACTTATGCATTAATTTCAAATTCCCTTCTGTGATGACAAAAATGATAACTATGCCTTTTGATATTATCATAGAAATATTAAGCAAATTCATTTCAGTTCCCATTTGTGAATTCTTAGGCCTAATTTGGGAAACATTTTTCCATTAATCGAAGGACTTTTTGCGGTTACTGTTTTGCAATATTCACGCTGTCCTCTGTTGACAGGGAAGGTGCATTGAGGCCAAGGCATTTACTTGCAATCTTATGTCTCAATAGTACGAATTCAAAATTCCACTGTACAATTATCAGAATGTCTCAATTCTGAACTCCATCCCATTGAATCTCCCCCACAGAGTTTTGCATACTGAGAATGCTAAACATAATATGATGGGAACCATTTGAAGTGTTCTTTTCAAAGGACATTGGGAACATGCTTACCTTCTTGCATTCTGGTAGACAGGGAAATATCTGCACTTCCTGTGAGGAGAAAAATTCTGTCAGAAAACCAATGAAGAATTACTTCCAGACCAGATGTCTCAAACATTATCCTTTCTTTGGGAAACAAAAGAATATTGAAGAACTTGGAAGATATTCAACTCATTAACTTTTGAGTTCTTTGATGCACATCCTGTAAGTACTGATTTTCTTAATACACAAATTACAGGCATTTTCAGAAGAAAAACAGGAGATAGTTTATGACTTATTTCAACACTGTTTATCTAAAGGGACATGAAGGCATCTTTTCTTGTTCATTCAAAGAGGGATAGAGTGTCTTTAAAGTATTAAACTGAAATTAGGTTTAAAATGAGAAAGACAAAGAAACTTGAGTTTCCTTTCATTAAATTTAGGCCGCTTAGAAAACAAACTATTTGCGAGATTTTTTTATGAATAATCATTCTTAAGGCCGTAAAAGCATTCATTTGTAAATCAAACACATCAAAAACTTTATTCGTTTCACACGACATGCTTTGAATTTAAATTTACCTTTTCCAGTTATTGAAGACAAACTAATTATGTGGCATCACAAACATGAAGCACTAGTAGTGAGTCCTGACTTTTCCTGGGAATAAAACAGGTGGTATATATCTATATCTATGTCTACAACTATATCTATATCTATAATTATCTATCTATTTATCTATCTATCTATCTATCTATCTATCTATCTATCTATGTGTGTGTATAGCTAAATGCATGGATTAAATCCTTAAATATGACATTGCCAAGATTTAGTATAAAATTGGTGTGCTTTGTGAATATTGAGATTAAAGTTAGAGAATGTCTTGCTGGCTCCATTTTTACAATATTTCGACAAAGGATTATGTTGCTGCTTACAACTTTAGAACATTCCAAAAATGATGAGATCAAAATTGCAAATTTGGACAGAGAGATAGTACCACAAAAGTATTGGCACATTTATGAATAACCGTTATGTTGAAGTAAAATGCAATTTACATAAACAGTTTCTGCTTAAGCCTAAAAAGAAAACGGGGAATGCAATTTTCTTATACATAAAGCATTCTACTAAAGGTGAGGTGCATCCCTTCCTCCAGGAGCAAAGAGCCCCTTGTAATGAGGTGTTCACTTTGCCGGGATTACTTTGATCTGGTGTCTCCTATATATGGGAGCACAACTAGAAGGAATGGACAATCAAACTCATTTTGGATTTAGGGTATCATTTCATGTCCTCTAGCGCCAGTATATGACAGTATTATAATTACTGGCCAAAATCCAGAAGAGAAAGTCCCATCTTCTCGCTGTGTTTTTTAATCACATTGCAATTTATTCCTCCTATGCTGTGAATAAGTCAAAAGGGATATGTTTTGCTTCCATAGTTTGTTCAACTATCTTATATTAATACACTGCAGAATATAGATAATTGATTTTCCCAGCATAATAATTGCTGCCAACAATCAATTCATTGCATGTAACTCATTCCAAAGGAACGTTATACTTTCTAAGGTTAAACATTAAGAGAAGACACCTGAGAAACTACATGAATCTAATTAGAGTGACAGGGTAATAAGTGGCTTATAATACCTACTGGTATTTCTTAATATTGTCAAATATGAATGAAGGTTTTTTGACTTTTTGTTTTTTGCGCTTTCAGAAAAACAACTATCACCAGTGTGTGTCTTACTTTCTCGGGTAGACATGAATAAATTTCTCACAAATAAATCATGTTCTCACGAAATCAATGGTAAAAACATTTTTAATAGATTGCTAGGAAGATCTTATTTCCAATAGTGTATCCAATTTACTCAGCATCAGGAATTCCTTGACAAATTTCAAGTCTTCAATACACACTGACTTGAGAAAGATGATTCCCTTTCAGTGACTCACATACCTGCCACATTTACATATGGGTTTCTAAGAAAGCACCAATTCAAAGGAATTATGCAACAAACCAATGTAAATCTTCCCCATCCTTTTTAACTGTTGAAAAGGGCCTAGACTTATCTCCAACATATTATGAGCCAAAATCATACTCGACAGCAAAAAACAAAATTTATTCATCGAAAGGACTTAGAGAACTCCATTTGTATTGTGCATATTATTATAAATTGTGGAAATGTTTCAGGTGGTGTTAAAAAATTTTCAAGGGACAGGAAATTGCTCTGTATTAAAAAATAGGACATGGACAATAATGAATTACCTGTCTTGTTGATTAAAATGACATCCACTGAGACTGAATTAGCAAACCTAAGATACACTATGAAAGAAGGTATTCTAGTGGTAAAACTCATGAATTTTCATCCAGCTGTATATCACCTGTTTAATCGCAGGCAAATAATCAGGCAACAATTGTATTTGAAAGGAATAAGGAGAAATCTCAAAATTGTAACAGTAGGACTGAAGTCAACAAAGTATATTAATCTTTATCATTAATTCTTTGTCATAGACCAACATTCAAGGGACTTCATTCATGACAAGTGTTCAACATATTTGTGAAAATGTTTTCTAACTGGTAGATATCTATACTATATAGTTCAAAATTTTCCAACGGGTAAATACCCGTTTGAACTCATATAAATTCAGACAATAATTTCTAGATATTCCTGTATTCTTACTTGAACTATGGCTCAAGGGATCTATAGGTAATTATATATAACAGAACATGACCTATAAATTGAGGGAACATTGGGCAATACTGAGAGTCATAGCTACAGATAATAACTGTTTCAAATATTAGTAAATTCCAGCATTAAATTTGTTGTGGGCATGAAACAAGTGTACAACCCCATAGAAATATCATTGTTAGAGCTAAATAAAAGTGAGAGTAATGGTAGTAAATTTGAAGACGGACACATTGGAAATTGCTACATTCTCAATTCCAGGGACATAACATTTTTGATTATGTGATATGTTGGATAATACTTGTATTTTGTAAAATAAGCAGGGACTACCTCATGGGACTTCCGGTAAAGGAATTACAAAGAACCTTTGTAGCCAGAAATGTCACAGTGTATATCAAAGAGTGAAAAGTTAGTCCACACGAGTTGGGGACTGATGACTGAAGAAAGGAAACGAGGGAAATGATTGTTAGATGTCTCTGAAGGAGAACTGTACTTACCAAATTAGTGAAGAAGGCTCTCCGCTCAACGAAGTAACCTGGTCCACCGTAGACCTTTCCGTAGTAACAGTTACTTTTAACTCCTGTCTCCCCCGTGTGGGGTCACTAGTATTGTGACGTGGCTAATATTGGTCACTTCCGGGTTATGATCTCACGTCATTCACAAGCACTTCCGCATTTGACACCGGAAGTGCTCAATGCTGCCTTCTACCCGGAAGTGGGAGTCCTGTTTGTTCTTCCTGTCCATTGTTTATGTATGATTTTGTAGAAATAAGCGAGGTTTCAGTAATGGAATCCTGAGAGTCGTTTTCACACACTTTTCTAATAGGCGAGTTTCATTTTACCAATAATGTATACAAAGGATAGATGAAGGATAGATGAAGAAATTTTTAACAAGTAATCAAGGAAATTTTGAGGGAGCATTGAGGTGAGAGAAAAATATGCATAAATTTCTTCTCACAGCTGTTATTTCCTTGCTCATTTTTCTGCCTCTTTCCTTCACATTGTCCTCTTGCACAAACAACTTCCTTTTTCATTATTTTTTCCAAAACAAAAAATTATATCCTTAATGTCTATTGTCAATCTCATCTCTAAAGCTTGTAGCCTCTAGTAATATTAACTATAAAACAATTCCTTGCAGATTGGGTAATATATAGATATCCATTTGAATTTATGTACATAAACATTAGTGTTTGTGTGTCACTTTTCGATACCTTTCTCTCTGTGCCTTATACCCTCCTCCCTCCTCCCCGTTTCCATTCCCCCACTGTGGTGTTCAGTGCATTTTCACCAAACACTTTTGCAAGTATTGCTTTTTTAGTTGTTTCTCTTTTTTTACCCTGTGTATCTCAATTTTGGTATTCCCTTTCAATTTCCTAATTCTAATACCAGTATACACGGTTTCCAAAATACTCAGGTAAGATTACAGAGATAGTGTAGTTACAACCACTGAAAGGTGATACAAGAACATCATCAACAATAGAAGCTACACATACAGATCGGACGTTGAAAGTAGTTACAACTGTGATATAACAATCGTTTTCATAAAATGGAATTCATTTCACTTAGCATCATCTTATGTGTTCATAAGGGTATAGCTATTGGGCCTTGTGATGCTCTCCTATGACTTGCCTAAACCTGTACTAATTATTCCCAATAATGGAGATCATAGTGTCCATGTTTCTTTGGGTCTGGCTCACTTCACTTAGTATAATTTTTTTCCAAGTCCTTCCATTTGCTGACAAATGGGGCAATGCCATTCTTTCTGATAGAGGCATAAAATTCCATTGTGAGTATGTCCCACATTTTACTGATCCATTCGTCTACTGAGGGGCATCTGGGTTGGTTCCAGATTCTCGCTATGACAAATTGCGCTGCGATGAACATTGTTGTGACTTTATTGTGGTTTTGTTTGTGGTCTTTTTGCCTTCAATTTCTTTAGCTATTCTAGATCTTCCTATTTCATATGAATTTTTGGATTGCTTTTCCTATTTCATTAAAGAATATAGTTAGATTTTCATGGGGTTTTGAGGTGAATTTCTATAACATCTTTAGCAATATGGAAAGTTGACAATATTGGTTCTCTTAATCATGAACATTGAAGGATGAGAAAGAAAATCCTGGCCCTGGCGATTATACCCCTGCCTCAGGGACATGGCATGACACCATAGTTTGTACTGAAACCACATAGGCTTCTGTATTCTGTTTTTGGAATCTGGTAGCTAATATTTTGTTAAGGAGTTGTGCATCCTTTGACTGCCTTATTATGTAACTGTACCCCTTTTGCACAACACATTGTCAACCAAAAAAGTTCTAGCCTTACCCTGAGACCTTTTTATATCTATATACCATGTGAACTTAGCTTACAAATATTATAAGCATATTTATGAGTCATTTTCATATTGATTTTCCGTGATATCTACTTTTGAAGGCTAAATCCCAGGGAATACGGTTTTCCAAATTATGATAGTATCTATACTTTAAAATTTAGGATGTGTAGCAGTTTTTGTTTCCTTGCTTTAGATTAATGATATTGCTGGTGACAACAATCTCTCAAGGTATCCAAGTACAAGACAAGAAATCATACTTTATCATTTGTGTTTAGTTTATTTGTTGAGACCAAAAAGAAATGAAAGGCGACCTCTACTGCCTTAGTAAAATGTCACGACATTGAAACAGACTCTGGGCCCCTACACACAGGTGTCTAGCTTTATTCCAATAAGAAGATTGTAATCTCTCAAGTAATTTCAGATTTTAAATATTAAATTTAGTGAATTGTTGGATATATCTTGTTGCTAGGGAAACGGATTTTTAAACAAACTTCACATAACAGAAGTCCTTAAGTTTATCTGAATTACAAATATTTACAAAATATATGTTGTGCTAATATTTTCGAATATAAAGACAACGAAATTAAGACCATCAATTATTAGTCGGTCTGAGTTGGAAATGAGAATGGCCTGGAGACACATGATGAGTGCTCTATACCACAGGCTGTAAGAGAAATGCAAATCAAAATGACTATCATATTAGACATAGCCAGAAAAGAATGTCCATTATCAGGAAAACTATTAAATAAAAAAAGAATACTGTTAATAAGAAACGTTGGAAGCCTTGTGGACAAAAGTGAACGCTATTAAATATTGAAGCAGTTATAAACTTGTTCAATAATACTGCCACATATGAGCTACCAATGGGAAGTATAGGGGAAATCAAGGCTTCATAACTCCTGCATCCCAGATGTGAAATCACAAAGAACTCTTACAAATTTCATAAATAGTCGTCAAACCCCAACC
>NW_025960274.1:0-51202 GCF_023159225.1 Perognathus longimembris pacificus
ATGTGGGATGGAGCGGGAGCGGAGGTGCACAGTGGACCCAGCCCGTCCCAGCGGGGATTCCAGGTGTGCGATTTGTGGCTCCGGAGCTCCTGTATTTCCCTGTTGGCCTGTGAGGACTGGTGAGCAGTCAGAGCCAACCCCTAAGGGCCTTCGCGTCCCTTTCGCTATGGCAACTCCACTTGGAACACTGGCACAACGTCAGCAGGTGGCGCCTAGAACCTGATCACGTCACAGAGCGCCTAACCCTCCAGGCACCGCCCAGAGGCTTCCCAGCACCCCTGGGGCGCATGTGCAGTCAAGGGAGGCATAAGCAGGGCCTGATGGGCTGTGAGCAACAAACTGACTACCGCTAAGAGGCGTCACTCCCCCTCCCGCTAAAGCTGATCCTGTTGGAATGCAAATGCAAGTGCACCTCAGCACACTGGGCGAGGCATAGAAACCCAAATCATCAGCCACCTCCTGGAGGCTTTGCTACACGGCGGGCCGCGCATGCGCAAGTCCTGCAACGTCAGAAGCACACCAGGCTGCTACCTAGCAAGCCAGTGAAGGGCTTCAAGTGGTCTCGGTCAAGTGAGCAGTTGCTTTTTCCAGACTAATAGGATGTCAGTCGCAGGAAAAGGAGCCACAAGGTAGAAAAGGAAGGCCCCAACCCTCCTCCCTCATATACACACCTCCTGCACAGAGAAAAGAAGCAGAGGGATTTGGGGACAGAACAGGGAGACTACAGCTTAGAGGAATGCGGACTGTTGTGCACGAGAGGACTGGGAGAGGCCAGGAGTACAGAGGCTGAGAGCAGAGGGCGAATTGGAGAAGATAGCAAGGGCCAGGAAGAGGGAGGGGGTTCTGAATTCCTCAGAGGAAGGGACGAGATGCGTCGGGAGCTGTGTAGCCTGTGAAGCTCAGATGGAGGAGGAGGAAAATGGGAAGCAGAGGCAGGGGCGAAGAGGCAGAGGCCCGGTGGCACGCGTGAGTTGATAGGAGTCTGGAGGCAGGAAGGCTAATGCTAGGAGTGGAAGCAGCAGCAGGGCAGGGGCAAGGAGGGCATGAAGAGACAATCTCAGGGAGTTTGTGGTGAAGCAAATATGAGTGCAGGGGACAAGCCTCAGGAACTCAGCCGCTGATGGAAGTTGGTGGCGAGGAAGGCCAGGATGCTTGCCACGGGACGGGCGCCGTGCCCCCAAGCCCATGTACCAACGAGACGGAAATAGAGCCAGGGCATTCTGGGGCACAGGCCTCTGCCCCTCGCTGCCCACAGTGCCTTGCTTCAGGGTGTAGACCAGAGGGGTAAAGAATGCCTTCTTTGGTTGGGGTACTTCCTGGGGATAATCCCGTGGTCCTGCCGCATTCACATGTCTCACCTCATTGCATTCCGCCAAGAGTTGTTTGCAATTCAGGTCGCTCAAGCTGCACGGTACAGGGAATGGGAAACAGGTAAGGACAGCAGGGGAAGACACAAGTGCCAATGGGCTGGCCAACATGCAGGGCTGGGCTCCCTAGCCACGCCGACCACAACAATATCAGGCTTGATTCGATCAAGTCGGACCCAGTGCCCTGAAAACCCTTAGCACCTTCCAAGGCACGGTAAACTGGGTGTGCTCGCAAGTGCGTGAGTGTGTCCGTGTTTGGTTGTACGAGTGCGTGTGTGTTCCTGACACCGTACATGGGTGTACTTCCTAAACATAAGTCTGGATATGTGTAAATAGGCATCTGGATGTGGATCCAGGAGGTCCCGTCACAGTGTGTTCTGAGTGAGCATGTGGAGGCTGCGGCGAGTGACAGAGAAAGACAGAGATGGAGAGTGGGCTTGCATGTGAGAAATTTTCTGTCCATGTGCGGTGGCAGGAGTGTGTCCGATATGAAGTTGAACAGATGCAATTCAAAGTGTGTGCACGTATACTTGCTTGCTTGAAATTCCCAGGAAACCATTCATTTGGCAAGGCTGCCTTTAGTGCTGTCTGCTTCTCCAAGGTCTCCAGACATGAGTCCGGGGATGCTAAGCAGCCACTGCTGTTGGCGATCCGCATGACAGTGATGATGACGCCTATGAATAGCATTGCTGGGAGCCAGGGTGCCTTGGCCAACGCAGGGAAGCGTCAGAATGCCCTTCCCTGGTGTCTGAGCATAGCACCCAGAAGGAGCCTTAAACGTATGGCTGTGAGCCAAAGGCCCCCCGCATTGCCAGCTCCTGCCTATAGCCATTATGACCCGCCGCTACTCGGTAGGAGGAAGGATCTGGCAGAGATGTGGGCCAGAGAGGCCAGGCAAGAGGGCAAACAAGAGTGGAGCGGTCACCTGTGCAGTTAGGAGAACCCAATAACCCCTCACCTGCTGACCTTGAATCTCCATTCTGCTGTCATCGAACAGATGACGTGGATGGGGAGAGAGGTGGCGGATTCAGACACCGGCCACTTCCAGGACTGGCAAGGGCAGAGGAGGTGGGGGAGCTGTCCAACACGGGTTCAGCCAGGATGTGGGATGGAGCGGGAGCGGAGGTGCACAGTGGACCCAGCCCGTCCCAGCGGGGATTCCAGGTGTGCGATTTGTGGCTCCGGAGCTCCTGTATTTCCCTGTTGGCCTGTGAGGACTGGTGAGCAGTCAGAGCCAACCCCTAAGGGCCTTCGCGTCCCTTTCGCTATGGCAACTCCACTTGGAACACTGGCACACGTCAGCAGGTGGCGCCTAGAACCTGATCACGTCACAGAGCGCCTAACCCTCCAGGCACCGCCCAGAGGCTTCCCAGCACCCCTGGGGCGCATGTGCAGTCAAGGAGGCATAAGCAGGGCCTGATGGGCTGTGAGCAACAACTGACTACCGCTAAGAGGCGTCACTCCCCCCTCCCGCTAAAGCTGATCCTGTTGGAATGCAAATGCAAGTGCACCTCAGCACACTGGGCGAGGCATAGAAACCCAAATCATCCAGCCACCTCCTGGAGGCTTTGCTACACGGCGGGCCGCGCATGCGCAGTCCTGCAACGTCAGAAGCACACCAGGCTGCTACCTAGCAAGCCAGTGAAGGGCTTCAAGTGGTCTCGGTCAAGTGAGCAGTTGCTTTTTCCAGACTAATAGGATGTCAGTCGCAGGAAAAGGAGCCACAAGGTAGAAAAGGAAGGCCCCAACCCTCCTCCCTCATATACACACCTCCTGCACAGAGAAAAGAAGCAGAGGGATTTGGGGACAGAACAGGGAGACTACAGCTTAGAGGAATGCGGACTGTTGTGCACGAGAGGACTGGGAGAGGCCAGGAGTACAGAGGCTGAGAGCAGAGGGCGAATTGGAGAAGATAGCAAGGGCCAGGAAGAGGGAGGGGGTTCTGAATTCCTCAGAGGAAGGGACGAGATGCGTCGGGAGCTGTGTAGCCTGTGAAGCTCAGATGGAGGAGGAGGAAAATGGGAAGCAGAGGCAGGGGCGAAGAGGCAGAGGCCCGGTGGCACGCGTGAGTTGATAGGAGTCTGGAGGCAGGAAGGCTAATGCTAGGAGTGGAAGCAGCAGCAGGGCAGGGGCAAGGAGGGCATGAAGAGACAATCTCAGGGAGTTTGTGGTGAAGCAAATATGAGTGCAGGGGACAAGCCTCAGGAACTCAGCCGCTGATGGAAGTTGGTGGCGAGGAAGGCCAGGATGCTTGCCACGGGACGGGCGCCGTGCCCCCAAGCCCATGTACCAACGAGACGGAAATAGAGCCAGGGCATTCTGGGGCACAGGCCTCTGCCCCTCGCTGCCCACAGTGCCTTGCTTCAGGGTGTAGACCAGAGGGGTAAAGAATGCCTTCTTTGGTTGGGGTACTTCCTGGGGATAATCCCGTGGTCCTGCCGCATTCACATGTCTCCCCTCATTGCATTCCGCCAAGAGTTGTTTGCAATTCAGGTCGCTCAAGCTGCACGGTACAGGGAATGGGAAACAGGTAAGGACAGCAGGGGAAGACACAAGTGCCAATGGGCTGGCCAACATGCAGGGCTGGGCTCCCTAGCCACGCCCACCACAACAATATCAGGCTTGATTCGATCAAGTCGGACCCAGTGCCCTGAAAACCCTTAGCACCTTCCAAGGCACGGTAAACTGGGTGTGCTCGCAAGTGCGTGAGTGTGTCCGTGTTTGGTTGTACGAGTGCGTGTGTGTTCCTGACACCGTACATGGGTGTACTTCCTAAACATAAGTCTGGATATGTGTAAATAGGCATCTGGATGTGGATCCAGGAGGTCCCGTCACAGTGTGTTCTGAGTGAGCATGTGGAGGCTGCGGCGAGTGACAGAGAAAGACAGAGATGGAGAGTGGGCTTGCATGTGAGAAATTTTCTGTCCATGTGCGGTGGCAGGAGTGTGTCCGATATGAAGTTGAACAGATGCAATTCAAAGTGTGTGCACGTATACTTGCTTGCTTGAAATTCCCAGGAAACCATTCATTTGGCAAGGCTGCCTTTAGTGCTGTCTGCTTCTCCAAGGTCTCCAGACATGAGTCCGGGGATGCTAAGCAGCCACTGCTGTTGGCGATCCGCATGACAGTGATGATGACGCCTACGAATAGCATTGCTGGGAGCCAGGGTGCCTTGGCCAACGCAGGGAAGCGTCAGAATTCCCTTTCCCTGGTGTCTGAGCATAGCACCCTGCAGGAGCCTTAAACTTATGGCTGTGAGCCAACGGCCCCCGGCATTGCCAGCTCCTGCCTATAGCCATTATGACCCACCGCTACTCGGTAGGAGGAAGGATCTGGCAGAGATGTGGGCCAGAGAGGCCAGGCAAGAGGGCAAACAAGAGTGGAGCGGTCACCTGTGCAGTTAGGAGAACCCAATAACCCCTCACCTGCTGACCTTGAATCTCCATTCTGCTGTCATCGAACAGATGACGTGGATGGGGAGAGAGGTGGCGGATTCAGACACCGGCCACTTCCAGGACTGGCAAGGGCAGAGGAGGTGGGGGAGCTGTCCAACACGGGTTCAGCCAGGATGTGGGATGGAGCGGGAGCGGAGGTGCACAGTGGACCCAGCCCGTCCCAGCGGGGATTCCAGGTGTGCGATTTGTGGCTCCGGAGCTCCTGTATTTCCCTGTTGGCCTGTGAGGACTGGTGAGCAGTCAGAGCCAACCCCTAAGGGCCTTCGCGTCCCTTTCGCTATGGCAACTCCACTTGGAACACTGGCACACGTCAGCAGGTGGCGCCTAGAACCTGATCACGTCACAGAGCGCCTAACCCTCCAGGCACCGCCCAGAGGCTTCCCAGCACCCCTGGGGCGCATGTGCAGTCAAGGAGGCATAAGCAGGGCCTGATGGGCTGTGAGCAACAACTGACTACCGCTAAGAGGCGTCACTCCCCCTCCCGCTAAAGCTGATCCTGTTGGAATGCAAATGCAAGTGCACCTCAGCACACTGGGCGAGGCATAGAAACCCAAATCATCCAGCCACCTCCTGGAGGCTTTGCTACACGGCGGGCCGCGCATGCGCAGTCCTGCAACGTCAGAAGCACACCAGGCTGCTACCTAGCAAGCCAGTGAAGGGCTTCAAGTGGTCTCGGTCAAGTGAGCAGTTGCTTTTTCCAGACTAATAGGATGTCAGTCGCAGGAAAAGGAGCCACAAGGTAGAAAAGGAAGGCCCCAACCCTCCTCCCTCATATACACACCTCCTGCACAGAGAAAAGAAGCAGAGGGATTTGGGGACAGAACAGGGAGACTACAGCTTAGAGGAATGCGGACTGTTGTGCACGAGAGGACTGGGAGAGGCCAGGAGTACAGAGGCTGAGAGCAGAGGGCGAATTGGAGAAGATAGCAAGGGCCAGGAAGAGGGAGGGGGTTCTGAATTCCTCAGAGGAAGGGACGAGATGCGTCGGGAGCTGTGTAGCCTGTGAAGCTCAGATGGAGGAGGAGGAAAATGGGAAGCAGAGGCAGGGGCGAAGAGGCAGAGGCCCGGTGGCACGCGTGAGTTGATAGGAGTCTGGAGGCAGGAAGGCTAATGCTAGGAGTGGAAGCAGCAGCAGGGCAGGGGCAAGGAGGGCATGAAGAGACAATCTCAGGGAGTTTGTGGTGAAGCAAATATGAGTGCAGGGGACAAGCCTCAGGAACTCAGCCGCTGATGGAAGTTGGTGGCGAGGAAGGCCAGGATGCTTGCCACGGGACGGGCGCCGTGCCCCCAAGCCCATGTACCAACGAGACGGAAATAGAGCCAGGGCATTCTGGGGCACAGGCCTCTGCCCCTCGCTGCCCACAGTGCCTTGCTTCAGGGTGTAGACCAGAGGGGTAAAGAATGCCTTCTTTGGTTGGGGTACTTCCTGGGGATAATCCCGTGGTCCTGCCGCATTCACATGTCTCCCCTCATTGCATTCCGCCAAGAGTTGTTTGCAATTCAGGTCGCTCAAGCTGCACGGTACAGGGAATGGGAAACAGGTAAGGACAGCAGGGGAAGACACAAGTGCCAATGGGCTGGCCAACATGCAGGGCTGGGCTCCCTAGCCACGCCCACCACAACAATATCAGGCTTGATTCGATCAAGTCGGACCCAGTGCCCTGAAAACCCTTAGCACCTTCCAAGGCACGGTAAACTGGGTGTGCTCGCAAGTGCGTGAGTGTGTCCGTGTTTGGTTGTACGAGTGCGTGTGTGTTCCTGACACCGTACATGGGTGTACTTCCTAAACATAAGTCTGGATATGTGTAAATAGGCATCTGGATGTGGATCCAGGAGGTCCCGTCACAGTGTGTTCTGAGTGAGCATGTGGAGGCTGCGGCGAGTGACAGAGAAAGACAGAGATGGAGAGTGGGCTTGCATGTGAGAAATTTTCTGTCCATTCGTGCAGGTGGAGGAGTGTGTCCGATATGAAGTTGAACAGATGCAATTCAAAGTGTGTGCACGTATACTTGCTTGCTTGAAATTCCCAGGAAACCATTCATTTGGCAAGGCTGCCTTTAGTGCTGTCTGCTTCTCCAAGGTCTCCAGACATGAGTCCGGGGATGCTAAGCAGCCACTGCTGTTGGCGATCCGCATGACAGTGATGATGACGCCTACGAATAGCATTGCTGGGAGCCAGGGTGCCTTGGCCAACGCAGGGAAGCGTCAGAATTCCCTTTCCCTGGTGTCTGAGCATAGCACCCTGCAGGAGCCTTAAACTTATGGCTGTGAGCCAACGGCCCCCGGCATTGCCAGCTCCTGCCTATAGCCATTATGACCCACCGCTACTCGGTAGGAGGAAGGATCTGGCAGAGATGTGGGCCAGAGAGGCCAGGCAAGAGGGCAAACAAGAGTGGAGCGGTCAACTGTGCAGTTAGGAGAACCCAATAACCCCTCACCTGCTGACCTTGAATCTCCATTCTGCTGTCATCGAACAGATGACGTGGATGGGGAGAGAGGTGGCGGATTCAGACACCGGCCACTTCCAGGACTGGCAAGGGCAGAGGAGGTGGGGGAGCTGTCCAACACGGGTTCAGCCAGGATGTGGGATGGAGCGGGAGCGGAGGTGCACAGTGGACCCAGCCCGTCCCAGCGGGGATTCCAGGTGTGCGATTTGTGGCTCCGGAGCTCCTGTATTTCCCTGTTGGCCTGTGAGGACTGGTGAGCAGTCAGAGCCAACCCCTAAGGGCCTTCGCGTCCCTTTCGCTATGGCAACTCCACTTGGAACACTGGCACACGTCAGCAGGTGGCGCCTAGAACCTGATCACGTCACAGAGCGCCTAACCCTCCAGGCACCGCCCAGAGGCTTCCCAGCACCCCTGGGGCGCATGTGCAGTCAAGGAGGCATAAGCAGGGCCTGATGGGCTGTGAGCAACAACTGACTACCGCTAAGAGGCGTCACTCCCCCTCCCGCTAAAGCTGATCCTGTTGGAATGCAAATGCAAGTGCACCTCAGCACACTGGGCGAGGCATAGAAACCCAAATCATCCAGCCACCTCCTGGAGGCTTTGCTACACGGCGGGCCGCGCATGCGCAGTCCTGCAACGTCAGAAGCACACCAGGCTGCTACCTAGCAAGCCAGTGAAGGGCTTCAAGTGGTCTCGGTCAAGTGAGCAGTTGCTTTTTCCAGACTAATAGGATGTCAGTCGCAGGAAAAGGAGCCACAAGGTAGAAAAGGAAGGCCCCAACCCTCCTCCCTCATATACACACCTCCTGCACAGAGAAAAGAAGCAGAGGGATTTGGGGACAGAACAGGGAGACTACAGCTTAGAGGAATGCGGACTGTTGTGCACGAGAGGACTGGGAGAGGCCAGGAGTACAGAGGCTGAGAGCAGAGGGCGAATTGGAGAAGATAGCAAGGGCCAGGAAGAGGGAGGGGGTTCTGAATTCCTCAGAGGAAGGGACGAGATGCGTCGGGAGCTGTGTAGCCTGTGAAGCTCAGATGGAGGAGGAGGAAAATGGGAAGCAGAGGCAGGGGCGAAGAGGCAGAGGCCGGTGGCACGCGTGAGTTGATAGGAGTCTGGAGGCAGGAAGGCTAATGCTAGGAGTGGAAGCAGCAGCAGGGCAGGGGCAAGGAGGGCATGAAGAGACAATCTCAGGGAGTTTGTGGTGAAGCAAATATGAGTGCAGGGGACAAGCCTCAGGAACTCAGCCGCTGATGGAAGTTGGTGGCGAGGAAGGCCAGGATGCTTGCCACGGGACGGGCGCCGTGCCCCCAAGCCCATGTACCAACGAGACGGAAATAGAGCCAGGGCATTCTGGGGCACAGGCCTCTGCCCCTCGCTGCCCACAGTGCCTTGCTTCAGGGTGTAGACAGAGGGGTAAAGAATGCCTTCTTTGGTTGGGGTACTTCCTGGGGATAATCCCGTGGTCCTGCCGCATTCACATGTCTCCCCTCATTGCATTCCGCCAAGAGTTGTTTGCAATTCAGGTCGCTCAAGCTGCACGGTACAGGGAATGGGAAACAGGTAAGGACAGCAGGGGAAGACACAAGTGCCAATGGGCTGGCCAACATGCAGGGCTGGGCTCCCTAGCCACGCCCACCACAACAATATCAGGCTTGATTCGATCAAGTCGGACCCAGTGCCCTGAAAACCCTTAGCACCTTCCAAGGCACGGTAAACTGGGTGTGCTCGCAAGTGCGTGAGTGTGTCCGTGTTTGGTTGTACGAGTGCGTGTGTGTTCCTGACACCGTACATGGGTGTACTTCCTAAACATAAGTCTGGATATGTGTAAATAGGCATCTGGATGTGGATCCAGGAGGTCCCGTCACAGTGTGTTCTGAGTGAGCATGTGGAGGCTGCGGCGAGTGACAGAGAAAGACAGAGATGGAGAGTGGGCTTGCATGTGAGAAATTTTCTGTCCATGTGCGGTGGCAGGAGTGTGTCCGATATGAAGTTGAACAGATGCAATTCAAAGTGTGTGCACGTATACTTGCTTGCTTGAAATTCCCAGGAAACCATTCATTTGGCAAGGCTGCCTTTAGTGCTGTCTGCTTCTCCAAGGTCTCCAGACATGAGTCCGGGGATGCTAAGCAGCCACTGCTGTTGGCGATCCGCATGACAGTGATGATGACGCCTACGAATAGCATTGCTGGGAGCCAGGGTGCCTTGGCCAACGCAGGGAAGCGTCAGAATTCCCTTTCCCTGGTGTCTGAGCATAGCACCCTGCAGGAGCCTTAAACTTATGGCTGTGAGCCAACGGCCCCCGCATTGCCAGCTCCTGCCTATAGCCATTATGACCCACCGCTACTCGGTAGGAGGAAGGATCTGGCAGAGATGTGGGCCAGAGAGGCCAGGCAAGAGGGCAAACAAGAGTGGAGCGGTCACCTGTGCAGTTAGGAGAACCCAATAACCCCTCACCTGCTGACCTTGAATCTCCATTGTGCTGTCATCGAACAGATGACGTGGATGGGGAGAGAGGTGGCGGATTCAGACAACCGGCCACTTCCAGGACTGGCAAGGGCAGAGGAGGTGGGGGAGCTGTCCAACACGGGTTCAGCCAGGATGTGGGATGGAGCGGGAGCGGAGGTGCACAGTGGACCCAGCCCGTCCCAGCGGGGATTCCAGGTGTGCGATTTGTGGCTCCGGAGCTCCTGTATTTCCCTGTTGGCCTGTGAGAACTGGTGAGCAGTCAGAGCCAACCCCTAAGGGCCTTCGCGTCCCTTTCGCTATGGCAACTCCACTTGGAACACTGGCACACGTCAGCAGGTGGCGCCTAGAACCTGATCACGTCACAGAGCGCCTAACCCTCCAGGCACCACCCAGAGGCTTCCCAGCACCCCTGGGGCGCATGTGCAGTCAAGGAGGCATAAGCAGGGCCTGATGGGCTGTGAGCAACAACTGACTACCGCTAAGAGGCGTCACTCCCCCTCCCGCTAAAGCTGATCCTGTTGGAATGCAAATGCAAGTGCACCTCAGCACACTGGGCGAGGCATAGAAACCCAAATCATCCAGCCACCTCCTGGAGGCTTTGCTACACGGCGGGCCGCGCATGCGCAGTCCTGCAACGTCAGATGCACACCAGGCTGCTACCTAGCAAGCCAGTGAAGGGCTTCAAGTGGTCTCGGTCAAGTGAGCAGTTGCTTTTTCCAGACTAATAGGATGTCAGTCGCAGGAAAAGGAGCCACAAGGTAGAAAAGGAAGGCCCCAACCCTCCTCCCTCATATACACACCTCCTGCACAGAGAAAAGAAGCAGAGGGATTTGGGGACAGAACAGGGAGACTACAGCTTAGAGGAATGCGGACTGTTGTGCACGAGAGGACTGGGAGAGGCCAGGAGTACAGAGGCTGAGAGCAGAGGGCGAATTGGAGAAGATAGCAAGGGCCAGGAAGAGGTAGGGGGTTCTGAATTCCTCAGAGGAAGGGACGAGATGCGTCGGAGCTGTGTAGCCTGTGAAGCTCAGATGGAGGAGGAGGAAAATGGGAAGCAGAGGCAGGGGCGAAGAGGCAGAGGCCCGGTGGCACGCGTGAGTTGATAGGAGTCTGGAGGCAGGAAGGCTAATGCTAGGAGTGGAAGCAGCAGCAGGGCAGGGGCAAGGAGGGCATGAAGAGACAATCTCAGGGAGTTTGTGGTGAAGCAAATATGAGTGCAGGGGACAAGCCTCAGGAACTCAGCCGCTGATGGAAGTTGGTGGCGAGGAAGGCCAGGATGCTTGCCACGGGACGGGCGCCGTGCCCCCAAGCCCATGTACCAACGAGACGGAAATAGAGCCAGGGCATTCTGGGGCACAGGCCTCTGCCCCTCGCTGCCCACAGTGCCTTGCTTCAGGGTGTAGACCAGAGGGGTAAAGAATGCCTTCTTTGGTTGGGGTACTTCCTGGGGATAATCCCGTGGTCCTGCCGCATTCACATGTCTCCCCTCATTGCATTCCGCCAAGAGTTGTTTGCAATTCAGGTCGCTCAAGCTGCACGGTACAGGGAATGGGAAACAGGTAAGGACAGCAGGGGAAGACACAAGTGCCAATGGGCTGGCCAACATGCAGGGCTGGGCTCCCTAGCCACGCCCACCACAACAATATCAGGCTTGATTCGATCAAGTCGGACCCAGTGCCCTGAAAACCCTTAGCACCTTCCAAGGCACGGTAAACTGGGTGTGCTCGCAAGTGCGTGAGTGTGTCCGTGTTTGGTTGTACGAGTGCGTGTGTGTTCCTGACACCGTACATGGGTGTACTTCCTAAACATAAGTCTGGATATGTGTAAATAGGCATCTGGATGTGGATCCAGGAGGTCCCGTCACAGTGTGTTCTGAGTGAGCATGTGGAGGCTGCGGCGAGTGACAGAGAAAGACAGAGATGGAGAGTGGGCTTGCATGTGAGAAATTTTCTGTCCATGTGCGGTGGCAGGAGTGTGTCCGATATGAAGTTGAACAGATGCAATTCAAAGTGTGTGCACGTATACTTGCTTGCTTGAAATTCCCAGGAAACCATTCATTTGGCAAGGCTGCCTTTAGTGCTGTCTGCTTCTCCAAGGTCTCCAGACATGAGTCCGGGGATGCTAAGCAGCCACTGCTGTTGGCGATCCGCATGACAGTGATGATGACGCCTACGAATAGCATTGCTGGGAGCCAGGGTGCCTTGGCCAACGCAGGGAAGCGTCAGAATTCCCTTTCCCTGGTGTCTGAGCATAGCACCCTGCAGGAGCCTTAACTTATGGCTGTGAGCCAACGGCCCCCGCATTGCCAGCTCCTGCCTATAGCCATTATGACCCACCGCTACTCGGTAGGAGGAAGGATCTGGCAGAGATGTGGGCCAGAGAGGCCAGGCAAGAGGGCAAACAAGAGTGGAGCGGTCACCTGTGCAGTTAGGAGAACCCAATAACCCCTCACCTGCTGACCTTGAATCTCCATTGTGCTGTCATCGAACAGATGACGTGGATGGGGAGAGAGGTGGCGGATTCAGACACCGGCCACTTCCAGGACTGGCAAGGGCAGAGGAGGTGGGGGAGCTGTCCAACACGGGTTCAGCCAGGATGTGGGATGGAGCGGGAGCGGAGGTGCACAGTGGACCCAGCCCGTCCCAGCGGGGATTCCAGGTGTGCGATTTGTGGCTCCGGAGCTCCTGTATTTCCCTGTTGGCCTGTGAGAACTGGTGAGCAGTCAGAGCCAACCCCTAAGGGCCTTCGCGTCCCTTTCGCTATGGCAACTCCACTTGGAACACTGGCACACGTCAGCAGGTGGCGCCTAGAACCTGATCACGTCACAGAGCGCCTAACCCTCCAGGCACCACCCAGAGGCTTCCCAGCACCCCTGGGGCGCATGTGCAGTCAAGGAGGCATAAGCAGGGCCTGATGGGCTGTGAGCAACAACTGACTACCGCTAAGAGGCGTCACTCCCCCTCCCGCTAAAGCTGATCCTGTTGGAATGCAAATGCAAGTGCACCTCAGCACACTGGGCGAGGCATAGAAACCCAAATCATCCAGCCACCTCCTGGAGGCTTTGCTACACGGCGGGCCGCGCATGCGCAGTCCTGCAACGTCAGATGCACACCAGGCTGCTACCTAGCAAGCCAGTGAAGGGCTTCAAGTGGTCTCGGTCAAGTGAGCAGTTGCTTTTTCCAGACTAATAGGATGTCAGTCGCAGGAAAAGGAGCCACAAGGTAGAAAAGGAAGGCCCCAACCCTCCTCCCTCATATACACACCTCCTGCACAGAGAAAAGAAGCAGAGGGATTTGGGGACAGAACAGGGAGACTACAGCTTAGAGGAATGCGGACTGTTGTGCACGAGAGGACTGGGAGAGGCCAGGAGTACAGAGGCTGAGAGCAGAGGGCGAATTGGAGAAGATAGCAAGGGCCAGGAAGAGGTAGGGGGTTCTGAATTCCTCAGAGGAAGGGACGAGATGCGTCGGGAGCTGTGTAGCCTGTGAAGCTCAGATGGAGGAGGAGGAAAATGGGAAGCAGAGGCAGGGGCGAAGAGGCAGAGGCCCGGTGGCACGCGTGAGTTGATAGGAGTCTGGAGGCAGGAAGGCTAATGCTAGGAGTGGAAGCAGCAGCAGGGCAGGGGCAAGGAGGGCATGAAGAGACAATCTCAGGGAGTTTGTGGTGAAGCAAATATGAGTGCAGGGGACAAGCCTCAGGAACTCAGCCGCTGATGGAAGTTGGTGGCGAGGAAGGCCAGGATGCTTGCCACGGGACGGGCGCCGTGCCCCCAAGCCCATGTACCAACGAGACGGAAATAGAGCCAGGGCATTCTGGGGCACAGGCCTCTGCCCCTCGCTGCCCACAGTGCCTTGCTTCAGGGTGTAGACCAGAGGGGTAAAGAATGCCTTCTTTGGTTGGGGTACTTCCTGGGGATAATCCCGTGGTCCTGCCGCATTCACATGTCTCCCCTCATTGCATTCCGCCAAGAGTTGTTTGCAATTCAGGTCGCTCAAGCTGCACGGTACAGGGAATGGGAAACAGGTAAGGACAGCAGGGGAAGACACAAGTGCCAATGGGCTGGCCAACATGCAGGGCTGGGCTCCCTAGCCACGCCCACCACAACAATATCAGGCTTGATTCGATCAAGTCGGACCCAGTGCCCTGAAAACCCTTAGCACCTTCCAAGGCACGGTAAACTGGGTGTGCTCGCAAGTGCGTGAGTGTGTCCGTGTTTGGTTGTACGAGTGCGTGTGTGTTCCTGACACCGTACATGGGTGTACTTCCTAAACATAAGTCTGGATATGTGTAAATAGGCATCTGGATGTGGATCCAGGAGGTCCCGTCACAGTGTGTTCTGAGTGAGCATGTGGAGGCTGCGGCGAGTGACAGAGAAAGACAGAGATGGAGAGTGGGCTTGCATGTGAGAAATTTTCTGTCCATGTGCGGTGGCAGGAGTGTGTCCGATATGAAGTTGAACAGATGCAATTCAAAGTGTGTGCACGTATACTTGCTTGCTTGAAATTCCCAGGAAACCATTCATTTGGCAAGGCTGCCTTTAGTGCTGTCTGCTTCTCCAAGGTCTCCAGACATGAGTCCGGGGATGCTAAGCAGCCACTGCTGTTGGCGATCCGCATGACAGTGATGATGACGCCTACGAATAGCATTGCTGGGAGCCAGGGTGCCTTGGCCAACGCAGGGAAGCGTCAGAATTCCCTTTCCCTGGTGTCTGAGCATAGCACCCTGCAGGAGCCTTAAACTTATGGCTGTGAGCCAACGGCCCCCGCATTGCCAGCTCCTGCCTATAGCCATTATGACCCACCGCTACTCGGTAGGAGGAAGGATCTGGCAGAGATGTGGGCCAGAGAGGCCAGGCAAGAGGGCAAACAAGAGTGGAGCGGTCACCTGTGCAGTTAGGAGAACCCAATAACCCCTCACCTGCTGACCTTGAATCTCCATTGTGCTGTCATCGAACAGATGACGTGGATGGGGAGAGAGGTGGCGGATTCAGACACCGGCCACTTCCAGGACTGGCAAGGGCAGAGGAGGTGGGGGAGCTGTCCAACACGGGTTCAGCCAGGATGTGGGATGGAGCGGGAGCGGAGGTGCACAGTGGACCCAGCCCGTCCCAGCGGGGATTCCAGGTGTGCGATTTGTGGCTCCGGAGCTCCTGTATTTCCCTGTTGGCCTGTGAGAACTGGTGAGCAGTCAGAGCCAACCCCTAAGGGCCTTCGCGTCCCTTTCGCTATGGCAACTCCACTTGGAACACTGGCACACGTCAGCAGGTGGCGCCTAGAACCTGATCACGTCACAGAGCGCCTAACCCTCCAGGCACCACCCAGAGCTTCCCAGCACCCCTGGGGCGCATGTGCAGTCAAGGAGGCATAAGCAGGGCCTGATGGGCTGTGAGCAACAACTGACTACCGCTAAGAGGCGTCACTCCCCCTCCCGCTAAAGCTGATCCTGTTGGAATGCAAATGCAAGTGCACCTCAGCACACTGGGCGAGGCATAGAAACCCAAATCATCCAGCCACCTCCTGGAGGCTTTGCTACACGGCGGGCCGCGCATGCGCAGTCCTGCAACGTCAGATGCACACCAGGCTGCTACCTAGCAAGCCAGTGAAGGGCTTCAAGTGGTCTCGGTCAAGTGAGCAGTTGCTTTTTCCAGACTAATAGGATGTCAGTCGCAGGAAAAGGAGCCACAAGGTAGAAAAGGAAGGCCCCAACCCTCCTCCCTCATATACACACCTCCTGCACAGAGAAAAGAAGCAGAGGGATTTGGGGACAGAACAGGGAGACTACAGCTTAGAGGAATGCGGACTGTTGTGCACGAGAGGACTGGGAGAGGCCAGGAGTACAGAGGCTGAGAGCAGAGGGCGAATTGGAGAAGATAGCAAGGGCCAGGAAGAGGTAGGGGGTTCTGAATTCCTCAGAGGAAGGGACGAGATGCGTCGGGAGCTGTGTAGCCTGTGAAGCTCAGATGGAGGAGGAGGAAAATGGGAAGCAGAGGCAGGGGCGAAGAGGCAGAGGCCCGGTGGCACGCGTGAGTTGATAGGAGTCTGGAGGCAGGAAGGCTAATGCTAGGAGTGGAAGCAGCAGCAGGGCAGGGGCAAGGAGGGCATGAAGAGACAATCTCAGGGAGTTTGTGGTGAAGCAAATATGAGTGCAGGGACAAGCCTCAGGAACTCAGCCGCTGATGGAAGTTGGTGGCGAGGAAGGCCAGGATGCTTGCCACGGGACGGGCGCCGTGCCCCCAAGCCCATGTACCAACGAGACGGAAATAGAGCCAGGGCATTCTGGGGCACAGGCCTCTGCCCCTCGCTGCCCACAGTGCCTTGCTTCAGGGTGTAGACCAGAGGGGTAAAGAATGCCTTCTTTGGTTGGGGTACTTCCTGGGGATAATCCCGTGGTCCTGCCGCATTCACATGTCTCCCCTCATTGCATTCCGCCAAGAGTTGTTTGCAATTCAGGTCGCTCAAGCTGCACGGTACAGGGAATGGGAAACAGGTAAGGACAGCAGGGGAAGACACAAGTGCCAATGGCTGGCCAACATGCAGGGCTGGGCTCCCTAGCCACGCCCACCACAACAATATCAGGCTTGATTCGATCAAGTCGGACCCAGTGCCCTGAAAACCCTTAGCACCTTCCAAGGCACGGTAAACTGGGTGTGCTCGCAAGTGCGTGAGTGTGTCCGTGTTTGGTTGTACGAGTGCGTGTGTGTTCCTGACACCGTACATGGGTGTACTTCCTAAACATAAGTCTGGATATGTGTAAATAGGCATCTGGATGTGGATCCAGGAGGTCCCGTCACAGTGTGTTCTGAGTGAGCATGTGGAGGCTGCGGCGAGTGACAGAGAAAGACAGAGATGGAGAGTGGGCTTGCATGTGAGAAATTTTCTGTCCATGTGCGGTGGCAGGAGTGTGTCCGATATGAAGTTGAACAGATGCAATTCAAAGTGTGTGCACGTATACTTGCTTGCTTGAAATTCCCAGGAAACCATTCATTTGGCAAGGCTGCCTTTAGTGCTGTCTGCTTCTCCAAGGTCTCCAGACATGAGTCCGGGGATGCTAAGCAGCCACTGCTGTTGGCGATCCGCATGACAGTGATGATGACGCCTACGAATAGCATTGCTGGGAGCCAGGGTGCCTTGGCCAACGCAGGGAAGCGTCAGAATTCCCTTTCCCTGGTGTCTGAGCATAGCACCCTGCAGGAGCCTTAAACTTATGGCTGTGAGCCAACGGCCCCCGCATTGCCAGCTCCTGCCTATAGCCATTATGACCCACCGCTACTCGGTAGGAGGAAGGATCTGGCAGAGATGTGGGCCAAGAAGAGGCCAGGCAAGAGGGCAAACAAGAGTGGAGCGGTCACCTGTGCAGTTAGGAGAACCCAATAACCCCTCACCTGCTGACCTTGAATCTCCATTGTGCTGTCATCGAACAGATGACGTGGATGGGGAGAGAGGTGGCGGATTCAGACACCGGCCACTTCCAGGACTGGCAAGGGCAGAGGAGGTGGGGGAGCTGTCCAACACGGGTTCAGCCAGGATGTGGGATGGAGCGGGAGCGGAGGTGCACAGTGGACCCAGCCCGTCCCAGCGGGGATTCCAGGTGTGCGATTTGTGGCTCCGGAGCTCCTGTATTTCCCTGTTGGCCTGTGAGAACTGGTGAGCAGTCAGAGCCAACCCCTAAGGGCCTTCGCGTCCCTTTCGCTATGGCAACTCCACTTGGAACACTGGCACACGTCAGCAGGTGGCGCCTAGAACCTGATCACGTCACAGAGCGCCTAACCCTCCAGGCACCACCCAGAGGCTTTCCCAGCACCCCTGGGGCGCATGTGCAGTCAAGGAGGCATAAGCAGGGCCTGATGGGCTGTGAGCAACAACTGACTACCGCTAAGAGGCGTCACTCCCCCTCCCGCTAAAGCTGATCCTGTTGGAATGCAAATGCAAGTGCACCTCAGCACACTGGGCGAGGCATAGAAACCCAAATCATCCAGCCACCTCCTGGAGGCTTTGCTACACGGCGGGCCGCGCATGCGCAGTCCTGCAACGTCAGATGCACACCAGGCTGCTACCTAGCAAGCCAGTGAAGGGCTTCAAGTGGTCTCGGTCAAGTGAGCAGTTGCTTTTTCCAGACTAATAGGATGTCAGTCGCAGGAAAAGGAGCCACAAGGTAGAAAAGGAAGGCCCCAACCCCTCCTCCCTCATATACACACCTCCTGCACAGAGAAAAGAAGCAGAGGGATTTGGGGACAGAACAGGGAGACTACAGCTTAGAGGAATGCGGACTGTTGTGCACGAGAGGACTGGGAGAGGCCAGGAGTACAGAGGCTGAGAGCAGAGGGCGAATTGGAGAAGATAGCAAGGGCCAGGAAGAGGTAGGGGGTTCTGAATTCCTCAGAGGAAGGGACGAGATGCGTCGGGAGCTGTGTAGCCTGTGAAGCTCAGATGGAGGAGGAGGAAAATGGGAAGCAGAGGCAGGGGCGAAGAGGCAGAGGCCCGGTGGCACGCGTGAGTTGATAGGAGTCTGGAGGCAGGAAGGCTAATGCTAGGAGTGGAAGCAGCAGCAGGGCAGGGGCAAGGAGGGCATGAAGAGACAATCTCAGGGAGTTTGTGGTGAAGCAAATATGAGTGCAGGGGACAAGCCTCAGGAACTCAGCCGCTGATGGAAGTTGGTGGCGAGGAAGGCCAGGATGCTTGCCACGGGACGGGCGCCGTGCCCCCAAGCCCATGTACCAACGAGACGGAAATAGAGCCAGGGCATTCTGGGGCACAGGCCTCTGCCCCTCGCTGCCCACAGTGCCTTGCTTCAGGGTGTAGACCAGAGGGGTAAAGAATGCCTTCTTTGGTTGGGGTACTTCCTGGGGATAATCCCGTGGTCCTGCCGCATTCACATGTCTCCCCTCATTGCATTCCGCCAAGAGTTGTTTGCAATTCAGGTCGCTCAAGCTGCACGGTACAGGGAATGGGAAACAGGTAAGGACAGCAGGGGAAGACACAAGTGCCAATGGGCTGGCCAACATGCAGGGCTGGGCTCCCTAGCCACGCCCACCACAACAATATCAGGCTTGATTCGATCAAGTCGGACCCAGTGCCCTGAAAACCCTTAGCACCTTCCAAGGCACGGTAAACTGGGTGTGCTCGCAAGTGCGTGAGTGTGTCCGTGTTTGGTTGTACGAGTGCGTGTGTGTTCCTGACACCGTACATGGGTGTACTTCCTAAACATAAGTCTGGATATGTGTAAATAGGCATCTGGATGTGGATCCAGGAGGTCCCGTCACAGTGTGTTCTGAGTGAGCATGTGGAGGCTGCGGCGAGTGACAGAGAAAGACAGAGATGGAGAGTGGGCTTGCATGTGAGAAATTTTCTGTCCATGTGCGGTGGCAGGAGTGTGTCCGATATGAAGTTGAACAGATGCAATTCAAAGTGTGTGCACGTATACTTGCTTGCTTGAAATTCCCAGGAAACCATTCATTTGGCAAGGCTGCCTTTAGTGCTGTCTGCTTCTCCAAGGTCTCCAGACATGAGTCCGGGGATGCTAAGCAGCCACTGCTGTTGGCGATCCGCATGACAGTGATGATGACGCCTACGAATAGCATTGCTGGGAGCCAGGGTGCCTTGGCCAACGCAGGGAAGCGTCAGAATTCCCTTTCCCTGGTGTCTGAGCATAGCACCCTGCAGGAGCCTTAAACTTATGGCTGTGAGCCAACGGCCCCCGCATTGCCAGCTCCTGCCTATAGCCATTATGACCCACCGCTACTCGGTAGGAGGAAGGATCTGGCAGAGATGTGGGCCAGAGAGGCCAGGCAAGAGGGCAAACAAGAGTGGAGCGGTCACCTGTGCAGTTAGGAGAACCCAATAACCCCTCACCTGCTGACCTTGAATCTCCATTGTGCTGTCATCGAACAGATGACGTGGATGGGGAGAGAGGTGGCGGATTCAGACACCGGCCACTTCCAGGACTGGCAAGGGCAGAGGAGGTGGGGGAGCTGTCCAACACGGGTTCAGCCAGGATGTGGGATGGAGCGGGAGCGGAGGTGCACAGTGGACCCAGCCCGTCCCAGCGGGGATTCCAGGTGTGCGATTTGTGGCTCCGGAGCTCCTGTATTTCCCTGTTGGCCTGTGAGAACTGGTGAGCAGTCAGAGCCAACCCCTAAGGGCCTTCGCGTCCCTTTCGCTATGGCAACTCCACTTGGAACACTGGCACACGTCAGCAGGTGGCGCCTAGAACCTGATCACGTCACAGAGCGCCTAACCCTCCAGGCACCGCCCAGAGGCTTCCCAGCACCCCTGGGGCGCATGTGCAGTCAAGGAGGCATAAGCAGGGCCTGATGGGCTGTGAGCAACAACTGACTACCGCTAAGAGGCGTCACTCCCCCTCCCGCTAAAGCTGATCCTGTTGGAATGCAAATGCAAGTGCACCTCAGCACACTGGGCGAGGCATAGAAACCCAAATCATCCAGCCACCTCCTGGAGGCTTTGCTACACGGCGGGCCGCGCATGCGCAGTCCTGCAACGTCAGATGCACACCAGGCTGCTACCTAGCAAGCCAGTGAAGGGCTTCAAGTGGTCTCGGTCAAGTGAGCAGTTGCTTTTTCCAGACTAATAGGATGTCAGTCGCAGGAAAAGGAGCCACAAGGTAGAAAAGGAAGGCCCCAACCCTCCTCCCTCATATACACACCTCCTGCACAGAGAAAAGAAGCAGAGGGATTTGGGGACAGAACAGGGAGACTACAGCTTAGAGGAATGCGGACTGTTGTGCACGAGAGGACTGGGAGAGGCCAGGAGTACAGAGGCTGAGAGCAGAGGGCGAATTGGAGAAGATAGCAAGGGCCAGGAAGAGGTAGGGGGTTCTGAATTCCTCAGAGGAAGGACGAGATGCGTCGGGAGCTGTGTAGCCTGTGAAGCTCAGATGGAGGAGGAGGAAAATGGGAAGCAGAGGCAGGGGCGAAGAGGCAGAGGCCCGGTGGCACGCGTGAGTTGATAGGAGTCTGGAGGCAGGAAGGCTAATGCTAGGAGTGGAAGCAGCAGCAGGGCAGGGGCAAGGAGGGCATGAAGAGACAATCTCAGGGAGTTTGTGGTGAAGCAAATATGAGTGCAGGGGACAAGCCTCAGGAACTCAGCCGCTGATGGAAGTTGGTGGCGAGGAAGGCCAGGATGCTTGCCACGGGACGGGCGCCGTGCCCCCAAGCCCATGTACCAACGAGACGGAAATAGAGCCAGGGCATTCTGGGGCACAGGCCTCTGCCCCTCGCTGCCCACAGTGCCTTGCTTCAGGGTGTAGACCAGAGGGGTAAAGAATGCCTTCTTTGGTTGGGGTACTTCCTGGGGATAATCCCGTGGTCCTGCCGCATTCACATGTCTCCCCTCATTGCATTCCGCCAAGAGTTGTTTGCAATTCAGGTCGCTCAAGCTGCACGGTACAGGGAATGGGAAACAGGTAAGGACAGCAGGGGAAGACACAAGTGCCAATGGGCTGGCCAACATGCAGGGCTGGGCTCCCTAGCCACGCCCACCACAACAATATCAGGCTTGATTCGATCAAGTCGGACCCAGTGCCCTGAAAACCCTAGCACCTTCCAAGGCACGGTAAACTGGGTGTGCTCGCAAGTGCGTGAGTGTGTCCGTGTTTGGTTGTACGAGTGCGTGTGTGTTCCTGACACCGTACATGGGTGTACTTCCTAAACATAAGTCTGGATATGTGTAAATAGGCATCTGGATGTGGATCCAGGAGGTCCCGTCACAGTGTGTTCTGAGTGAGCATGTGGAGGCTGCGGCGAGTGACAGAGAAAGACAGAGATGAGAGTGGGCTTGCATGTGAGAAATTTTCTGTCCATGTGCGGTGGCAGGAGTGTGTCCGATATGAAGTTGAACAGATGCAATTCAAAGTGTGTGCACGTATACTTGCTTGCTTGAAATTCCCAGGAAACCATTCATTTGGCAAGGCTGCCTTTAGTGCTGTCTGCTTCTCCAAGGTCTCCAGACATGAGTCCGGGGATGCTAAGCAGCCACTGCTGTTGGCGATCCGCATGACAGTGATGATGACGCCTACGAATAGCATTGCTGGGAGCCAGGGTGCCTTGGCCAACGCAGGGAAGCGTCAGAATTCCCTTTCCCTGGTGTCTGAGCATAGCACCCTGCAGGAGCCCTTAAACTTATGGCTGTGAGCAACGGCCCCCGCATTGCCAGCTCCTGCCTATAGCCATTATGACCCACCGCTACTCGGTAGGAGGAAGGATCTGGCAGAGATGTGGGCCAGAGAGGCCAGGCAAGAGGGCAAACAAGAGTGGAGCGGTCACCTGTGCAGTTAGGAGAACCCAATAACCCCTCACCTGCTGACCTTGAATCTCCATTGTGCTGTCATCGAACAGATGACGTGGATGGGGAGAGAGGTGGCGGATTCAGACACCGGCCACTTCCAGGACTGGCAAGGGCAGAGGAGGTGGGGGAGCTGTCCAACACGGGTTCAGCCAGGATGTGGGATGGAGCGGGAGCGGAGGTGCACAGTGGACCCAGCCCGTCCCAGCGGGGATTCCAGGTGTGCGATTTGTGGCTCCGGAGCTCCTGTATTTCCCTGTTGGCCTGTGAGAACTGGTGAGCAGTCAGAGCCAACCCCTAAGGGCCTTCGCGTCCCTTTCGCTATGGCAACTCCACTTGGAACACTGGCAACACGTCAGCAGGTGGCGCCTAGAACCTGATCACGTCACAGAGCGCCTAACCCTCCAGGCACCGCCCAGAGGCTTCCCAGCACCCCTGGGGCGCATGTGCAGTCAAGGAGGCATAAGCAGGGCCTGATGGGCTGTGAGCAACAACTGACTACCGCTAAGAGGCGTCACTCCCCCTCCCGCTAAAGCTGATCCTGTTGGAATGCAAATGCAAGTGCACCTCAGCACACTGGGCGAGGCATAGAAACCAAATCATCCAGCCACCTCCTGGAGGCTTTGCTACACGGCGGGCCGCGCATGCGCAGTCCTGCAACGTCAGATGCACACCAGGCTGCTACCTAGCAAGCCAGTGAAGGGCTTCAAGTGGTCTCGGTCAAGTGAGCAGTTGCTTTTTCCAGACTAATAGGATGTCAGTCGCAGGAAAAGGAGCCACAAGGTAGAAAAGGAAGGCCCCAACCCTCCTCCCTCATATACACACCTCCTGCACAGAGAAAAGAAGCAGAGGGATTTGGGGACAGAACAGGGAGACTACAGCTTAGAGGAATGCGCACTGTTGTGCACGAGAGGACTGGGAGAGGCCAGGAGTACAGAGGCTGAGAGCAGAGGGCGAATTGGAGAAGATAGCAAGGCCAGGAAGAGGGAGGGGGTTCTGAATTCCTCAGAGGAAGGGACGAGATGCGTCGGGAGCTGTGTAGCCTGTGAAGCTCAGATGGAGGAGGAGGAAAATGGGAAGCAGAGGCAGGGGCGAAGAGGCAGAGGCCCGGTGGCACGCGTGAGTGATAGGAGTCTGGAGGCAGGAAGGCTAATGCTAGGAGTGGAAGCAGCAGCAGGGCAGGGGCAAGGAGGGCATGAAGAGACAATCTCAGGGAGTTTGTGGTGAAGCAAATATGAGTGCAGGGGACAAGCCTCAGGAACTCAGCCGCTGATGGAAGTTGGTGGCGAGGAAGGCCAGGATGCTTGCCACGGGACGGGCGCCGTGCCCCCAAGCCCATGTACCAACGAGACGGAAATAGAGCCAGGGCATTCTGGGGCACAGGCCTCTGCCCCTCGCTGCCCACAGTGCCTTGCTTCAGGGTGTAGACCAGAGGGGTAAAGAATGCCTTCTTTGGTTGGGGTACTTCCTGGGGATAATCCCGTGGTCCTGCCGCATTCACATGTCTCCCCTCATTGCATTCCGCCAAGAGTTGTTTGCAATTCAGGTCGCTCAAGCTGCACGGTACAGGGAATGGGAAACAGGTAAGGACAGCAGGGGAAGACACAAGTGCCAATGGGCTGGCCAACATGCAGGGCTGGGCTCCCTAGCCACGCCCACCACAACAATATCAGGCTTGATTCGATCAAGTCGGACCCAGTGCCCTGAAAACCCTTAGCACCTTCCAAGGCACGGTAAACTGGGTGTGCTCGCAAGTGCGTGAGTGTGTCCGTGTTTGGTTGTACGAGTGCGTGTGTGTTCCTGACACCGTACATGGGTGTACTTCCTAAACATAAGTCTGGATATGTGTAAATAGGCATCTGGATGTGGATCCAGGAGGTCCCGTCACAGTGTGTTCTGAGTGAGCATGTGGAGGCTGCGGCGAGTGACAGAGAAAGACAGAGATGGAGAGTGGGCTTGCATGTGAGAAATTTTCTGTCCATGTGCGGTGGCAGGAGTGTGTCCGATATGAAGTTGAACAGATGCAATTCAAAGTGTGTGCACGTATACTTGCTTGCTTGAAATTCCCAGGAAACCATTCATTTGGCAAGGCTGCCTTTAGTGCTGTCTGCTTCTCCAAGGTCTCCAGACATGAGTCCGGGGATGCTAAGCAGCCACTGCTGTTGGCGATCCGCATGACAGTGATGATGACGCCTACGAATAGCATTGCTGGGAGCCAGGGTGCCTTGGCCAACGCAGGAAGCGTCAGAATTCCCTTTCCCTGGTGTCTGAGCATAGCACCCTGCAGGAGCCTTAAACTTATGGCTGTGAGCCAACGGCCCCCGCATTGCCAGCTCCTGCCCTATAGCCATTATGACCCACCGCTACTCGGTAGGAGGAAGGATCTGCAGAGATGTGGGCCAGAGAGGCCAGGCAAGAGGGCAAACAAGAGTGGAGCGGTCACCTGTGCAGTTAGGAGAACCCAATAACCCCTCACCTGCTGACCTTGAATCTCCATTCTGCTGTCATCGAACAGATGACGTGGATGGGGAGAGAGGTGGCGGATTCAGACACCGGCCACTTCCAGGACTGGCAAGGGCAGAGGAGGTGGGGGAGCTGTCCAACACGGGTTCAGCCAGGATGTGGGATGGAGCGGGAGCGGAGGTGCACAGTGGACCCAGCCCGTCCCAGCGGGGATTCCAGGTGTGCGATTGTGGCTCCGGAGCTCCTGTATTTCCCTGTTGGCCTGTGAGAACTGGTGAGCAGTCAGAGCCAACCCCTAAGGGCCTTCGCGTCCCTTTCGCTATGGCAACTCCACTTGGAACACTGGCACACGTCAGCAGGTGGCGCCTAGAACCTGATCACGTCACAGAGCGCCTAACCCTCCAGGCACCGCCCAGAGGCTTCCCAGCACCCCTGGGGCGCATGTGCAGTCAAGGAGGCATAAGCAGGGCCTGATGGGCTGTGAGCAACAACTGACTACCGCTAAGAGGCGTCACTCCCCCTCCCGCTAAAGCTGATCCTGTTGGAATGCAAATGCAAGTGCACCTCAGCACACTGGGCGAGGCATAGAACCCAAATCATCCAGCCACCTCCTGGAGGCTTTGCTACACGGCGGGCCGCGCATGCGCAGTCCTGCAACGTCAGAAGCACACCAGGCTGCTACCTAGCAAGCCAGTGAAGGGCTTCAAGTGGTCTCGGTCAAGTGAGCAGTTGCTTTTTCCAGACTAATAGGATGTCAGTCGCAGGAAAGGAGCCACAAGGTAGAAAAGGAAGGCCCCAACCCTCCTCCCTCATATACACACCTCCTGCACAGAGAAAAGAAGCAGAGGGATTTGGGGACAGAACAGGGAGACTACAGCTTAGAGGAATGCGCACTGTTGTGCACGAGAGGACTGGGAGAGGCCAGGAGTACAGAGGCTGAGAGCAGAGGCGAATTGGAGAAGATAGCAAGGGCCAGGAAGAGGGAGGGGGTTCTGAATTCCTCAGAGGAAGGACGAGATGCGTCGGGAGCTGTGTAGCCTGTGAAGCTCAGATGGAGGAGGAGGAAAATGGGAAGCAGAGGCAGGGGCGAAGAGGCAGAGGCCCGGTGGCACGCGTGAGTTGATAGGAGTCTGGAGGCAGGAAGGCTAATGCTAGGAGTGGAAGCAGCAGCAAGGCAGGGGCAAGGAGGGCATGAAGAGACAATCTCAGGGAGTTTGTGGTGAAGCAAATATGAGTGCAGGGGACAAGCCTCAGGAACTCAGCCGCTGATGGAAGTTGGTGGCGAGGAAGGCCAGGATGCTTGCCACGGGACGGGCGCCGTGCCCCCAAGCCCATGTACCAACGAGACGGAAATAGAGCCAGGGCATTCTGGGGCACAGGCTCTGCCCCTCGCTGCCACAGTGCCTTGCTTCAGGGTGTAGACCAGAGGGGTAAAGAATGCCTTCTTTGGTTGGGGTACTTCCTGGGGATAATCCCGTGGTCCTGCCGCATTCACATGTCTCCCCTCATTGCATTCCGCCAAGAGTTGTTTGCAATTCAGGTCGCTCAAGCTGCACGGTACAGGGAATGGGAAACAGGTAAGGACAGCAGGGGAAGACACAAGTGCCAATGGGCTGGCCAACATGCAGGGCTGGGCTCCCTAGCCACGCCCACCACAACAATATCAGGCTTGATTCGATCAAGTCGGACCCAGTGCCCCGAAAACCCTTAGCACCTTCCAAGGCACGGTAAACGGGTGTGCTCGCAAGTGCGTGAGTGTGTCCGTGTTTGGTTGTACGAGTGCGTGTGTGTTCCTGACACCGTACATGGGTGTACTTCCTAAACATAAGTCTGGATATGTGTAAATAGGCATCTGGATGTGGATCCAGGAGGTCCCGTCACAGTGTGTTCTGAGTGAGCATGTGGAGGCTGCGGCGAGTGACAGAGAAAGACAGAGATGGAGAGTGGGCTTGCATGTGAGAAATTTTCTGTCCATGTGCGGTGGCAGGAGTTGTGTCCGATATGAAGTTGAACAGATGCAATTCAAAGTGTGTGCACGTATACTTGCTTGCTTGAAATTCCCAGGAAACCATTCATTTGGCAAGGCTGCCTTTAGTGCTGTCTGCTTCTCCAAGGTCTCCAGACATGAGTCCGGGGATGCTAAGCAGCCACTGCTGTTGGCGATCCGCATGACAGTGATGATGACGCCTACGAATAGCATTGCTGGGAGCCAGGGTGCCTTGGCCAACGCAGGGAAGCGTCAGAATTCCCTTTCCCTGGTGTCTGAGCATAGCACCCTGCAGGAGCCTTAAACTTATGGCTGTGAGCCAACGGCCCCCCGCATTGCCAGCTCTGCCTATAGCCATTATGACCCACCGCTACTCGGTAGGAGGAAGGATCTGGCAGAGATGTGGGCCAGAGAGGCCAGGCAAGAGGGCAAACAAGAGTGGAGCGGTCACCTGTGCAGTTAGGAGAACCCAATAACCCCTCACCTGCTGACCTTGAATCTCCATTCTGCTGTCATCGAACAGATGACGTGGATGGGGAGAGAGGTGGGGGGATTCAGACACCGGCAACTTCCAGGACTGGCAAGGGCAGAGGAGGTGGGGGAGCTGTCCAACACGGGTTCAGCCAGGATGTGGGATGGAGCGGGAGCGGAGGTGCACAGTGGACCCAGCCCGTCCCAGCGGGGATTCCAGGTGTGCGATTTGTGGCTCCGGAGCTCCTGTATTTCCCTGTTGGCCTGTGAGAACTGGTGAGCAGTCAGAGCCAACCCCTAAGGGCCTTCGCGTCCCTTTCGCTATGGCAACTCCACTTGGAACACTGGCACACGTCAGCAGGTGGCGCCTAGAACCTGATCACGTCACAGAGCGCCCAACACTCCAGGCACCGCCCAGAGGCTTCCCAGCACCCCTGGGGCGCATGTGCAGTCAAGGAGGCATAAGCAGGGCCTGATGGGCTGTGAGCAACAACTGACTACCGCTAAGAGGCGTCACTCCCCCTCCCGCTAAAGCTGATCCTGTTGGAATGCAAATGCAAGTGCACCTCAGCACACTGGGCGAGGCATAGAAACCCAAATCATCCAGCCACCTCCTGGAGGCTTTGCTACACGGCGGGGCCGCGCATGCGCAGTCCTGCAACGTCAGAAGCACACCAGCTGCTACCTAGCAAGCCAGTGAAGGGCTTCAAGTGGTCTCGGTCAAGTGAGCAGTTGCTTTTTCCAGACTAATAGGATGTCAGTCGCAGGAAAAGGAGCCACAAGGTAGAAAAGGAAGGCCCCAACCCTCCTCCCTCATATACACACCTCCTGCACAGAGAAAAGAAGCAGAGGGATTTGGGGACAGAACAGGGAGACTACAGCTTAGAGGAATGCGCACTGTTGTGCACGAGAGGACTGGGAGAGGCCAGGAGTACAGAGGCTGAGAGCAGAGGGCGAATTGGAGAAGATAGCAAGGGCCAGAAGAGGGAGGGGGTTCTGAATTCCTCAGAGGAAGGACGAGATGCGTCGGGAGCTGTGTAGCCTGTGAAGCTCAGATGGAGGAGGAGGAAAATGGGAAGCAGAGGCAGGGGGCGAAGAGGCAGAGGCCCGGTGGCACGCGTGAGTTGATAGGAGTCTGGAGGCAGGAAGGCTAATGCTAGGAGTGGAAGCAGCAGCAAGGCAGGGGCAAGGAGGGCATGAAGAGACAATCTCAGGGAGTTTGTGGGAAGCAAATATGAGTGCAGGACAAGCCTCAGGAACTCAGCCGCTGATGGAAGTTGGTGGCGAGGAAGGCCAGGATGCTTGCCACGGGACGGGCCGCCGTGCCCCCAAGCCCATGTACCAACGAGACGGAAATAGAGCCAGGGCATTCTGGGGCACAGGCCTCTGCCCCCTCGCTGCCACAGTGCCTTGCTTCAGGGTGTAGACCAGAGGGGTAAAGAATGCCTTCTTTGGTTGGGGTACTTCCTGGGGATAATCCCGTGGTCCTGCCGCATTCACATGTCTCCCTCATTGCATTCCGCCAAGAGTTGTTTGCAATTCAGGTCGCTCAAGCTGCACGGTACAGGAATGGGAAACAGGTAAGGACAGCAGGGGAAGACACAAGTGCCAATGGGCTGGCCAACATGCAGGGCTGGGCTCCCTAGCCACGCCCACCACAACAATATCAGGCTTGATTCGATCAAGTCGGACCCAGTGCCCCGAAAACCCTTAGCACCTTCCAAGGCACGGTAAACTGGGTGTGCTCGCAAGTGCGTGAGTGTGTCCGTGTTTGGTTGTACGAGTGCGTGTGTGTTCCTGACACCGTACATGGGTGTACTTCCTAAACATAAGTCTGGATATGTGTAAATAGGCATCTGGATGTGGATCCAGGAGGTCCCGTCACAGTGTGTTCTGAGTGAGCATGTGGAGGCTGCGGCGAGTGACAGAGAAAGACAGAGATGGAGAGTGGGCTTGCATGTGAGAAATTTTCTGTCCATGTGCGGTGGCAGGAGTGTGTCCGATATGAAGTTGAACAGATGCAATTCAAAGTGTGTGCACGTATACTTGCTTGCTTGAAATTCCCAGGAAACCATTCATTTGGCAAGGCTGCCTTTAGTGCTGTCTGCTTCTCCAAGGTCTCCAGACATGAGTCCGGGGATGCTAAGCAGCCACTGCTGTTGGCGATCCGCATGACAGTGATGATGACGCCTACGAATAGCATTGCTGGGAGCCAGGGTGCCTTGGCCAACGCAGGGAAGCGTCAGAATTCCCTTTCCCTGGTGTCTGAGCATAGCACCCTGCAGGAGCCTTAAACTTATGGCTGTGAGCCAACGGCCCCCGCATTGCCAGCTCCTGCCTATAGCCATTATGACCCACCGCTACTCGGTAGGAGGAAGGATCTGGCAGAGATGTGGGCCAGAGAGGCCAGGCAAGAGGGCAAACAAGAGTGGAGCGGTCACCTGTGCAGTTAGGAGAACCCAATAACCCCTCACCTGCTGACCTTGAATCTCCATTCTGCTGTCATCGAACAGATGACGTGGATGGGGAGAGAGGTGGCGGATTCAGACACCGGCCACTTCCAGGACTGGCAAGGGCAGAGGAGGTGGGGGAGCTGTCCAACACGGGTTCAGCCAGGATGTGGGATGGAGCGGGAGCGGAGGTGCACAGTGGACCCAGCCCGTCCCAGCGGGGATTCCAGGGTGTGCGATTTGTGGCTCCGGAGCTCCTGTATTTCCCTGTTGGCCTGTGAGAACTGGTGAGCAGTCAGAGCCAACCCCTAAGGGCCTTCGCGTCCCTTTCGCTATGGCAACTCCACTTGGAACACTGGCACACGTCAGCAGGTGCGGCCTAGAACCTGATCACGTCACAGAGCGCCCAACCCTCCAGGCACCGCCCAGAGGCTTCCAGCACCCCTGGGGCGCATGTGCAGTCAAGGAGGCATAAGCAGGGCCTGATGGGCTGTGAGCAACAACTGACTACCGCTAAGAGGCGGTCACTCCCCTCGCCCTAAAGCTGATCCTGTTGAATGCAAATGCAAGTGCACCTCAGCACACTGGGCGAGGCATAGAAACCCAAATCATCCAGCCACCTCCTGGAGGCTTTGCTACACGGCGGGCCGCGCATGCGCAGTCCTGCAACGTCAGAAGCACACCAGGCTGCTACCTAGCAAGCCAGTGAAGGGCTTCAAGTGGTCTCGGTCAAGTGAGCAGTTGCTTTTTCCAGACTAATAGGATGTCAGTCGCAGGAAAAGGAGCCACAAGGTAGAAAAGGAAGGCCCCAACCCTCCTCCCTCATATACACACCTCCTGCACAGAGAAAAGAAGCAGAGGGATTTGGGGACAGAACAGGGAGACTACAGCTTAGAGGAATGCGGACTGTTGTGCACGAGAGGACTGGGAGAGGCCAGGAGTACAGAGGCTGAGAGCAGAGGGCGAATTGGAGAAGATAGCAAGGGCCAGGAAGAGGGAGGGGGTTCTGAATTCCTCAGAGGAAGGGACGAGATGCGTCGGGAGCTGTGTAGCCTGTGAAGCTCAGATGAGGAGGAGGAAAATGGGAAGCAGAGGCAGGGGCGAAGAGGCAGAGGCCCGGTGGCACGCGTGAGTTGATAGGAGTCTGGAGGCAGGAAGGCTAATGCTAGGAGTGGAAGCAGCAGCAAGGCAGGGGCAAGGAGGGCATGAAGAGACAATCTCAGGAGTTTGTGGTGAAGCAAATATGAGTGCAGGGACAAGCCTCAGGAACTCAGCCGCTGATGGAAGTTGGTGGCGAGGAAGGCCAGGATGCTTGCCACGGGACGGGCGCCGTGCCCCCAAGCCCATGTACCAACGAGACGGAAATAGAGCCAGGGCATTCTGGGGCACAGGCCTCTGCCCCTCGCTGCCCACAGTGCCTTGCTTCAGGGTGTAGACCAGAGGGGTAAAGAATGCTTCTTTGGTTGGGGTACTTCCTGGGGATAATCCCGTGGTCCTGCCGCATTCACATGTCTCCCCTCATTGCATTCCGCCAAGAGTTGTTTGCAATTCAGGTCGCTCAAGCTGCACGGTACAGGGAATGGGTAACAGGTAAGGACAGCAGGGGAAGACACAAGTGCCAATGGGCTGGCCAACATGCAGGGCTGGGCTCCCTAGCCACGCCCACCACAACAATATCAGGCTTGATTCGATCAAGTCGGACCCAGTGCCCTGAAAACCCTTAGCACCTTCCAAGGCACGGTAAACTGGGTGTGCTCGCAAGGTGGCTGAGTGTGTCGTGTTTGGTTGTACGAGTGCGTGTGTGTTCCTGACACCGTACATGGGTGTACTTCCTAAACATAAGTCTGGATATGTGTAAATAGGCATCTGGATGTGGATCCAGGAGGTCCCGTCACAGTGTGTTCTGAGTGAGCATGTGGAGGCTGCGGCGAGTGACAGAGAAAGACAGAGATGGAGAGTGGGCTTGCATGTGAGAAATTTTCTGTCCATGTGCGTGGCAGGAGTGTGTCCGATATGAAGTTGAACAGATGCAATTCAAAGTGTGTGCACGTATACTTGCTTGCTTGAAATTCCCAGGAAACCATTCATTTGGCAAGGCTGCCTTTAGTGCTGTCTGCTTCTCCAAGGTCTCCAGACATGAGTCCGGGGATGCTAAGCAGCCACTGCTGTTGGCGATCCGCATGACAGTGATGATGACGCCTACGAATAGCATTGCTGGGAGCCAGGGTGCCTTGGCCAACGCAGGGAAGCGTCAGAATTCCCTTTCCCTGGTGTCTGAGCATAGCACCCTGCAGGAGCCTTAAACTTATGGCTGTGAGCCAACGGCCCCCGCATTGCCAGCTCCTGCCTATAGCCATTATGACCCACCGCTACTCGGTAGGAGGAAGGATCTGGCAGAGATGTGGGCCAGAGAGGCCAGGCAAGAGGGCAAACAAGAGTGGAGCGGTCACCTGTGCAGTTAGGAGAACCCAATAACCCCTCACCTGCTGACCTTGAATCTCCATTGTGCTGTCATCGAACAGATGACGTGGATGGGGAGAGAGGTGGCGGGATTCAGACACCGGCCACTTCCAGGACTGGCAAGGGCAGAGGAGGTGGGGGAGCTGTCCAACACGGGTTCAGCCAGGATGTGGGATGGAGCGGAGCGGAGGTGCACAGTGGACCCAGCCCGTCCCAGCGGGGATTCCAGGTGTGCGATTTGTGGCTCCGGAGCTCCTGTATTTCCCTGTTGGCCTGTGAGAACTGGTGAGCAGTCAGAGCCAACCCCTAAGGGCCTTCGCGTCCCTTTCGCTATGGCAACTCCACTTGGAACACTGGCACACGTCAGCAGGTGGCGCCTAGAACCTGATCACGTCACAGAGCGCCTAACCCTCCAGGCACCGCCCAGAGGCTTCCCAGCACCCCTGGGGCGCATGTGCAGTCAAGGAGGCATAAGCAGGGCCTGATGGGCTGTGAGCAACAACTGACTACCGCTAAGAGGCGTCACTCCCCCTCCCGCTAAAGCTGATCCTGTTGGAATGCAAATGCAAGTGCACCTCAGCACACTGGGCGAGGCATAGAAACCCAAATCATCCAGCCACCTCCTGGAGGCTTTGCTACACGGCGGGCCGCGCATGCGCAGTCCTGCAACGTCAGAAGCACACCAGGCTGCTACCTAGCAAGCCAGTGAAGGGCTTCAAGTGGTCTCGGTCAAGTGAGCAGTTGCTTTTTCCAGACTAATAGGATGTCAGTCGCAGGAAAAGGAGCCACAAGGTAGAAAAGGAAGGCCCCAACCCTCCTCCCTCATATTACACACCTCCTGCACAGAGAAAAGAAGCAGAGGGATTTGGGGACAGAAAGACGGAGACTACAGCTTAGAGGAATGCGCACTGTTGTGCACGAGAGGACTGGGAGAGGCCAGGAGTACAGAGGCTGAGAGCAGAGGGCGAATTGGAGAAGATAGCAAGGGCCAGGAAGAGGGAGGGGGTTCTGAATTCCTCAGAGGAAGGGACGAGATGCGTCGGGAGCTGTGTAGCCTGTGAAGCTCAGATGGAGGAGGAGGAAAATGGGAAGCAGAGGCAGGGGCGAAGAGGCAGAGGCCCGGTGGCACGCGTGAGTTGATAGGAGTCTGGAGGCAGGAAGGCTAATGCTAGGAGTGGAAGCAGCAGCAAGGCAGGGGCAAGGAGGGCATGAAGAGACAATCTCAGGGAGTTTGTGGTGAAGCAAATATGAGTGCAGGGGACAAGCCTCAGGAACTCAGCCGCTGATGGAAGTTGGTGGCGAGGAAGGCCAGGATGCTTGCCACGGGACGGGCGCCGTGCCCCCAAGCCCATGTACCAACGAGACGGAAATAGAGCCAGGGCATTCTGGGGCACAGGCCTCTGCCCCTCGCTGCCCACAGTGCCTTGCTTCAGGGTGTAGACCAGAGGGGTAAAGAATGCCTTCTTTGGTTGGGGTACTTCCTGGGGATAATCCCGTGGTCCTGCCGCATTCACATGTCTCACCTCATTGCATTCCGCCAAGAGTTGTTTGCAATTCAGGTCGCTCAAGCTGCACGTACAGGGAATGGGAAACAGGTAAGGACAGCAGGGGAAGACACAAGTGCCAATGGGCTGGCCAACATGCAGGGCTGGGCTCCCTAGCACGCCCACCACAACAATATCAGGCTTGATTCGATCAAGTCGGACCCAGTGCCCTGAAAACCCTTAGCACCTTCCAAGGCACGGTAAACTGGGTGTGCTCGCAAGTGCGTGAGTGTGTCCGTGTTTGGTTGTACGAGTGCGTGTGTGTTCCTGACACCGTACATGGGTGTACTTCCTAAACATAAGTCTGGATATGTGTAAATAGGCATCTGGATGTGGATCCAGGAGGTCCCGTCACAGTGTGTTCTGAGTGAGCATGTGGAGGCTGCGGCGAGTGACAGAGAAAGACAGAGATGGAGAGTGGGCTTGCATGTGAGAAATTTTCTGTCCATGTGCGGTGGCAGGAGTGTGTCCGATATGAAGTTGAACAGATGCAATTCAAAGTGTGTGCACGTATACTTGCTTGCTTGAAATTCCCAGGAAACCATTCATTTGGCAAGGCTGCCCTTTAGTGCTGTCTGCTTCTCCAAGGTCTCCAGACATGAGTCCGGGGATGCTAAGCAGCCACTGCTGTTGGCGATCCGCATGACAGTGATGATGACGCCTACGAATAGCATTGCTGGGAGCCAGGGTGCCTTGGCCAACGCAGGGAAGAGCGTCAGAATTCCCTTTCCCTGGGTGTCTGAGCATAGCACCCTGCAGGAGCCTTAAACTTATGGCTGTGAGCCAACGGCCCCCGCATTGCCAGCTCCTGCCTATAGCCATTATGACCCACCGCTACTCGGTAGGAGGAAGGATCTGGCAGAGATGTGGGCCAGAGAGGCCAGGCAAGAGGGCAAACAAGAGTGGAGCGGTCACCTGTGCAGTTAGGAGAACCCAATAACCCCTCACCTGCTGACCTTGAATCTCCATTGTGCTGTCATCGAACAGATGACGTGGATGGGGAGAGAGGTGGCGGATTCAGACACCGGCCACTTCCAGGACTGGCAAGGGCAGAGGAAGGTGGGGAGCTGTCCAACACGGGTTCAGCCAGGATGTGGGATGGAGCGGGAGCGGAGGTGCACAGTGGACCCAGCCCGTCCAGCAGGGATTCCAGGTATGCGATTTGTGGCTCCGGAGCTCCTGTATTTCCCTGTTGGCCTGTGAGAACTGGTGAGCAGTCAGAGCCAACCCTAAGGGCCTTCGCGTCCCTTTCGCTATGGCAACTCCACTTGGAACACTGGCACACCGTCAGCAGGTGGCGCCTAGAACCTGATCACGTTCACAGAGCGCCTAACCCTCCAGGCACCGCCCAGAGGGCTTCCCAGCACCCCTGGGGCGCATGTGCAGTCAAGGAGGCATAAGCAGGGCCTGATGGGCTGTGAGCAACAACTGACTACCGCTAAGAGGCGTCACTCCCCCCTCCCGCTAAAGCTGATCCTGTTGGAATGCAAATGCAAGTGCACCTCAGCACACTGGGCGAGGCATAGAAACCCAAATCATCCAGCCACCTCCTGGAGGCTTTGCTACACGGCGGGCCGCGCAATGCGCAGTCCTGCAACGTCAGAAGCCACACCAGGCTGCTACCTAGCAAGCCAGTGAAGGGCTTCAAGTGGTCTCGGTCAAGTGAGCAGTTGCTTTTTCCAGACTAATAGGATGTCAGTCGCAGGAAAAGGAGCCACAAGGTAGAAAAGGAAGGCCCCAACCCTCCTCCCTCATATACACACCTCCTGCACAGAGAAAAGAAGCAGAGGGATTTGGGGACAGAACAGGGAGACTACAGCTTAGAGGAATGCGCACTGTTTGTGCACGAGAGGACTGGGAGAGGCCAGGAGTACAGAGGCTGAGAGCAGAGGGCGAATTGGAGAAGATAGCAAGGGCAGGAAGAGGGAGGGGGTTCTGAATTCCTCAGAGGAAGGGACGAGATGCGTCGGGAGCTGTGTAGCCTGTGAAGCTCAGATGGAGGAGGAGGAAAAATGGGAAGCAGAGGCAGGGGGCGAAGAGGCAGAGGCCCGGTGGCACGCGTGAGTTGATAGGAGTCTGGAGGCAGGAAGGCTAATGCTAGAGTGGAAGCAGCAGCAAGGCAGGGGCAAGGAGGGCATGAAGAGACAATCTCAGGAGTTGTGGTGAAAGCAAATATGAGTGCAGGGGACAAGCCTCAGGAACTCAGCCGCTGATGGAAGTTGGTGGCGAGGAAGGCCAGGATGCTTGCCACGGGACGGGCGCCGTGCCCCCAAGCCCATGTACCAACGAGACGGAAATAGAGCCCAGGGCATTCTGGGGCAAGGCCTCTGCCCCTCGCTGCCCACAGTGCCTTGCTTCAGGGTGTAGACCAGAGGGGTAAAGAATGCCTTCTTTGGTTGGGGTACTTCCTGGGGATAATCCGTGGTCCTGCCGCATTCACATGTCTCACCTCATTGCATTCCGCCAAGAGTTGTTTGCAATTCAGGTCGCTCAAGCTGCACGGTACAGGGAATGGGAAACAGGTAAGGACAGCAGGGGAAGACACAAGTGCCAATGGGCTGGCCAACATGCAGGGCTGGGCTCCCCTAGCCACGCCCACCACAACAATATCAGGCTTGATTCGATCAAGTCGGACCCAGTGCCCTGAAAACCCTTAGCACCTTCCAAGGCACGGTAAACTGGGTGTGCTCGCAAGTGCGTGAGTGTGTCCGTGTTTGGTTGTACGAGTGCGTGTGTGTTCCTGACACCGTACATGGGTGTACTTCCTAAACATAAGTCTGGATATGTGTAAATAGGCATCTGGATGTGGATCCAGGAGGTCCCGTCACAGTGTGTTCTGAGTGAGCATGTGGAGGCTGCGGCGAGTGACAGAGAAAGACAGAGATGGAGAGTGGGCTTGCATGTGAGAAATTTTCTGTCCATGTGCGGTGGCAGGAGTGTGTCCGATATGAAGTTGAACAGATGCAATTCAAAGTGTGTGCACGTATACTTGCTTGCTTGAAATTCCCAGGAAACCATTCATTTGGCAAGGCTGCCTTTAGTGCTGTCTGCTTCTCCAAGGTCTCCAGACATGAGTCCGGGGATGCTAAGCAGCCACTGCTGTTGGCGATCCGCATGACAGTGATGATGACGCCTACGAATAGCATTGCTGGGAGCCAGGGTGCCTTGGCCAACGCAGGGAAGCGTCAGAATTCCCTTTCCCTGGTGTCTGAGCATAGCACCCTGCAGGAGCCTTAAACTTATGGCTGTGAGCCAACGGCCCCCGCATTGCCAGCTCCTGCCTATAGCCATTATGACCCACCGCTACTCGGTAGGAGGAAGGATCTGGCAGAGATGTGGGCCAGAGAGGCCAGGCAAGAGGGCAAACAAGAGTGGAGCGGTCACCTGTGCAGTTAGGAGAACCCAATAACCCCTCACCTGCTACCTTGAATCTCCATTGTGCTGTCATCGAACAGATGACGTGGATGGGGAGAGAGGTGGCGGATTCAGACACCGGCCACTTCTCAGGACTGGCAAGGGCAGAGGAGGTGGGGGAGCTGTCCAACACGGGTTCAGCCAGGAATGTGGGATGGAGCGGGAGCGGAGGTGCACAGTGGACCCAGCCCGTCCCAGCGGGGATTCCAGGTGTGCGATTTGTTGGCTCCGGAGCTCCTGTATTTCCCTGTTGGCCTGTGAGAACTGGTGACAGTCAGAGCCAACCCCTAAGGGCCTTCGCGTCCCTTGTCGCTATGGCAACTCCACTTGGAACACTGGCACACGTCAGCAGGTGGCGCCTAGAACCTGATCACGTCACAGAGCCGCCTAACCCTCCAGGCACGCCCAGAGGCTTCCCAGCACCCCTGGGGCGCATGTGCAGTCAAGGAGGCATAAGCAGGGCCTGATGGGCTGTGAGCAACAACTGACTACCGCTAAGAGGCGTCACTCCCCCTCCCGCTAAAGCTGATCCTGTTGGAATGCAAATGCAAGTGCACCTCAGCACACTGGGCGAGGGCATAGAAACCCAAATCATCCAGCCACCTCCTGGAGGCTTTGCTACACGGCGGGGCCCGCGCATGCGCAGTCCTGCAACGTCAGAAGCACACCAGGCTGCTACCTAGCAAGCCAGTGAAGGGCTTCAAGTGGTCTCGGTCAAGTGAGCAGTTGCTTTTTCCAGACTAATAGGATGTCAGTCGCAGGAAAAGGAGCCACAAGGTAGAAAAGGAAGGCCCCAACCCTCCTCCCTCATATACACACCTCCTGCACAGAGAAAAGAAGCAGAGGGATTTGGGGACAGAACAGGGAGACTACAGCTTAGAGGAATGCGCACTGTTGTGCACGAGAGGACTGGGAGAGGCCAGGAGTACAGAGGCTGAGAGCAGAGGGGCGAATTGGAGAAGATAGCAAGGGCCAGGAAGAGGGAGGGGGTTCTGAATTCCTAGAGGAAGGGACGAGATGCGTCGGGAGCTGTGTAGCCTGTGAAGCTCAGATGGAGGAGGAGGAAAATGGGAAGCAGAGGCAGGGGCGAAGAGGCAGAGGCACGGTGGCACGCGTGAGTTGATAGGAGTCTGGAGGCAGGAAGGCTAATGCTAGGAGTGGAAGCAGCAGCAAGGCAGGGGGCAAGGAGGGCATGAAGAGACAATCTCAGGGAGTTGTGGTGAAGCAAATATGAGTGCAGGGGACAAGCCTCAGGAAATCAGCCGCTGATGGAAGTTGGGTGGCGAGGAAGGCCAGGATGCATGCCACGGGACGGGCCGCCGTGCCCCCAAGCCCATGTACCAACGAGACGGGAAATAGAGCCAGGGCATTCTGGGGCACAGGCCTCTGCCCCTCGCTGCCCACAGTGCCTTGCTTCAGGGTGTAGACCAGAGGGGTAAAGAATGCCTTCTTTTGGTTGGGGTACTTCCTGGGGATAATCCCGTGGTCCTGCCGCATTCACATGTCTCACCTCATTGCATTCCGCCAAGAGTTGTTTGCAATTCAGGTCGCTCAAGCTGCACGGTACAGGGAATGGGAAACAGGTAAGGACAGCAGGGGAAGACACAAGTGCCAATGGGCTGGCCAACATGCAGGGGCTGGGCTCCCTAGCCACGCCCACCACAACAATATCAGGCCTTGATTCGATCAAGTCGGACCCCAGTGCCCTGAAAACCCTTAGCACCTTCCAAGGCACGGTAAACTGGGTGTGCTCGCAAGTGCGTGAGTGTGTCCGTGTTTGGTTGTACGAGTGCGTGTGTGTTCCTGACACCGTACATGGGTGTACTTCCTAAACATAAGTCTGGATATGTGTAAATAGGCATCTGGATGTGGATCCAGGAGGTCCCGTCACAGTGTGTTCTGAGTGAGCATGTGGAGGCTGCGGCGAGTGACAGAGAAGACAGAGATGGAGAGTGGGCTTGCATGTGAGAAATTTTCTGTCCATGTGCGGTGGCAGGAGGTGTGGGTCCGATATGAAGTTGAACAGAGCAATTCAAAGTGTGTGCACGTATACTTGCTTGCTTGAAATTCCCAGGAAACCATTCATTTGGCAAGGCTGCCTTTAGTGCTGTCTGCTTCTCCAAGAGTCTCCAGACATGAGTCCGGGGATGCTAAGCAGCCACTGCTGTTGGCGATCCGCATGACAGTGATGATGACGCCTACGAATAGCATTGCTGGGAGCCAGGGTGCCCTTGGCCAACGCAGGGAAGGCGTCAGAATTCCCTTTCCCTGGTGTCTGAGCATAGCACCCTGCAGGAGCCTTAAACTTATGGCTGTGAGCCAACGGCCCCCGCATTGCCAGCTCCTGCCTATAGCCATTATGACCCACCGCTACTCGGTAGGAGGAAGGATCTGGCAGAGATGTGGGCCAGAGAGGCCAGGCAAGAGGGCAAACAAGAGTGGAGCGGTCACCTGTGCAGTTAGGAGAACCCAATAACCCCTCACCTGCTGACTTGAATCTCCATTGTGCTGTCATCGAACAGATGACGTGGATGGGGAGAGAGGGTGGCGGATCAGACACCGGCCACTTCCAGGACTGGCAAGGGCAGAGGAGGTGGGGGAGCTGTCCAACACGGGTTCAGCCAGGATGTGGGATGGAGCGGGAGCGGAGGTGCACAGTGGGACCAGCCCGTCCCAGCGGGGAATTCCAGGTGGTGCGATTTGTGGCTCCGGAGCTCCTGTATTTCCCTGTTGGCCTGTGAGAACTGGTGAGCAGTCAGAGCCAACCCCTAAGGCCTTCGCGTCCCTTTCGCTATGGCAACTCCACTTGGAACACTGGCACACGTCAGCAGGTGGCGCCTAGAACCTGATCACGTCACAGAGCGCCTAACCCTCCAGGCACCGCCCAGAGGGCTTCCCAGCACCCCTGGGGGCGCATGTGCAGTCAAGGAGGCATAAGCAGGGCCTGATGGGCTGTGAGCAACAACTGACTACCGCTAAGAGGCGTCACTCCCCCTCCCGCTAAAGCTGATCCTGTTGGAATGCAAATGCAAGTGCACCTCAGCACACTGGGCGAGGCATAGAAACCCAAATCATCCAGCCACCTCCTGGAGGCTTTGCTACACGGCGGGGCCCGCGCAATGCGCAGTCCTGCAACGTCAGAAGCACACCAGGCTGCTACCTAGCAAGCCAGTGAAGGGCTTCAAGTGGTCTCGGTCAAGTGAGCAGTTGCTTTTTCCAGACTAATAGGATGTCAGTCGCAGGAAAAGGAGCCACAAGGTAGAAAAGGAAGGCCCCAACCCTCCTCCCTCATATACACACCTCCTGCACAGAGAAAAGAAGCAGAGGGATTTGGGGACAGAACAGGGAGACTACAGCTTAGAGGAATGCGCACTGTTGTGCACGAGAGGACTGGGAGAGGCAGGAGTACAGAGCTGAGAGCAGAGGGCGAATTGGAGAAGATAGCAAGGGCCAGGAGAGGGAGGGGGTTCTGAATTCCTCAGAGGAAGGGACGAGATGCGTCGGGAGCTGTGTAGCCTGTGAAGCTCAGATGGAGGAGGAGGAAAATGGGAAGCAGAGGCAGGGGCGAAGAGGCAGAGGCCCGGTGGCACGCGTGAGTTGATAGGAGGTCTGGAGGCGAGGAAGGCTAATGCTAGGAGTGGAAGCAGCAGCAAGGCAGGGGCAAGGAGGGCATGAAGAGACAATCTCAGGGAGTTTTGTGGTGAAGCAAATATGAGTGCAGGGGACAAGCCTCAGGAACTCAGCCGCTGATGGAAGTTGGTGGCGAGGAAGGCCAGGATGCTTGCCACGGGACGGGCGCCGTGCCCCAAGCCCAGTGTACCAACGAGACGGAAATAGAGCCAGGGCATTCTGGGGCACAGGCCTCTGCCCCTCGCTGCCCACAGTGCCTTGCTTCAGGGGTGTAGACCAGAGGGGTAAAGAATGCCTTCTTTGGTTGGGGTACTTCCTGGGGATAATCCCGTGGTCCTGCCGCATTCACATGTCTCACCTCATTGCATTCCGCCAAGAGTTGTTTGCAAATTCAGGTCGCTCAAGCTGCACGGTACAGGGAATGGGAAACAGGTAAGGACAGCAGGGGAAGACACAAGTGCCAATGGGCTGGCCAACATGCAGGGCTGGGCTCCCTAGCCACGCCCACCACAACAATATCAGGCTTGATTCGATCAAGTCGGACCCAGTGCCCTGAAAAACCCTTAGCACCTTCCAAGGCACGGTAAACTGGGTGTGCTCGCAAGGTGCGTGAGTGTGTCGTGTTTGGTGTACGAGTGCGTGTGTGTTCCTGACACCGTACATGGGTGTACTTCCTAAACATAAGTCTGGATATGTGTAAATAGGCATCTGGATGTGGATCCAGGATGGGTCCCGTCACAGTGTGTTCTGAGTGAGCATGTGGAGGCTGCGGCGAGTGACAGAGAAAGACAGAGATGGAGAGTGGGCTTGCATGTGAGAAATTTTCTGTCCATGTGCGGTGGCAGGAGTGTGTCCGATATGAAGTTGAACAGATGCAATTCAAAGTGTGTGCACGTATACTTGCTTGCTTGAAATTCCAGGAAACCATTCATTTGGCAAGGCTGCCTTAGTGCTGTCTGCTTCTCCAAGGTCTCCAGACATGAGTCCGGGGATGCTAAGCAGCCACTGCTGGTTGGCGATCCGCATGACAGTGATGATGACGCCTACGAATAGCATTGCTGGGAGCCAGGGGTGCCTTGGCCAACGCAGGAAGCGTCAGAATTCCCTTTCCCTGGTGTCTGAGCATAGCACCCTGCAGGAGCCTTAAACTTATGGCTGTGAGCCAACGGCCCCCGCATTGCCAGCTCCTGCCTATAGCCATTATGACCACCGCTACTCGGTAGGAGGAAGGATCTGGCAGAGATGTGGGCCAGAGAGGCCAGGCAAGAGGGCAAACAAGAGTGGAGCGGTCACCTGTGCAGTTAGGAGAACCAATAACCCCTCACCTGCTGACCTTGAATCTCCATTGTGCTGTCATCGAACAGATGACGTGGATGGGGAGAGAGGTGGGCGGATTCAGACACCGGCCACTTCCAGGAACTGGCAAGGGCAGAGGAGGTGGGGGAGCTGTCCAACACGGGTTCAGCCAGGATGTGGGATGGAGCGGGAGCGGAGGTGCACAGTGGACCCAGCCCGTCCCAGCGGGGATTCCAGGTGTGCGATTTGTGGCTCCGGAGCTCCTGTATTTCCCTGTTGGCCTGTGAGAACTGGTGAGCAGTCAGAGCCAACCCCTAAGGGCCTTCGCGTCCCTTTCGCTATGGCAACTCCACTTGGAACACTGGCACACGTCAGCAGGTGGCGCCTAGAACCTGATTCACGTCACAGAGCGCCTAACCCTCCAGGCACCGCCCAGAGGCTTCCCAGCACCCCTGGGGCGCATGTGCAGTCAAGGAGGCATAAGCAGGGCCTGATGGGCTGTGAGCAACAACTGACTACCGCTAAGAGGCGTCACTCCCCCTCCCGCTAAAGCTGATCCTGTTGGAATGCAAATGCAAGTGCACCTCAGCACACTGGGCGAGGCATAGAAACCCAAATCATCCAGCCACCTCCTGGAGGCCTTTGCTACACGGCGGGCCGCGCATGCGCAGTCCTGCACGTCAGAAGCACACCAGGCTGCTACCTAGCAAGCCAGTGAAGGGCTTCAAGTGGTCTCGGTCAAGTGAGCAGTTGCTTTTTCCAGACTAATAGGGATGTCAGTCGCAGGAAAAGGAGCCACAAGGTTAGAAAAGGAAGGCCCCAACCCTCCTCCTCATATACACACCTCCTGCACAGAGAAAAGAAGCAGAGGGATTTGGGGACAGAACAGGGAGACTACAGCTTAGAGGAATGCGCACTGTTGTGCACGAGAGGACTGGGAGAGGCCAGGAGTACAGAGGCTGAGAGCAGAGGGCGAATGGAGAAGATAGCAAGGGCCAGGAAGAGGGAGGGGGTCTGAATTCCTCAGAGGAAGGGACGAGATGCGTCGGGAGCTGTGTAGCCTGTGAAGCTCAGATGGAGGAGGAGGAAAATGGGAAGCAGAGGCAGGGGCGAAGAGGCAGAGGGCCCGGTGGCACGCGTGAGTTGATAGGAGTCTGGAGGCAGGAAGGCTAATGCTAGGAGTGGAAGCAGCAGCAAGGGCAGGGGCAAGGAGGGCATGAAAGAGACAATCTCAGGGAGTTTGTGGTGAAGCAAAATATGAGTTGCAGGGGACAAGCCCTCAGGAAATCAGCCGCTGATGGAAGTTGGTGGCGAGAAGGCCAGGATGCTTTGCCACGGGACGGGCGCCGTGCCCCCAAGCCCATGTACCAACGAGACGGAAATAGAGCCAGGGCATTCTGGGGCACAGGCCTCTGCCCCTCGCTGCCCACAGTGCCTTGCTTCAGGGTGTAGACCAGAGGGGTAAAGAATGCCTTCTTTGGTTGGGGTACTTCCTGGGGATAATCCCGTGGTCCTGCCGCATTCACATGTCTCCCCTCATTGCATTCCGCCAAGAGTTGTTTGCAATTCAGGTCGCTCAAGCTGCACGGTACAGGGAATGGGAAACAGGTAAGGACAGCAGGGGAAGACACAAGTGCCAATGGGCTGGCCAACATGCAGGGCTGGGCTCCCTAGCCACGCCCACCACAACAATATCAGGCTTGATTCGATCAAGTCGGACCCAGTGCCCTGAAAACCCTTAGCACCTTCCAAGGCACGGTAAACTGGGTGTGCTCCGCAAGTGCGTGAGTGTGTCCGTGTTTGGTTGTACGAGTGCGTGTGTGTTCTGACACCGTACATGGGTGTACTCCTAAACATAAGTCTGGATATGTGTAAATAGGCATCTGGATGTGGATCCAGGAGGTCCCGTCACAGTGTGTTCTGAGTGAGCATGTGGAGGCTGCGGCGAGTGACAGAGAAAGACAGAGATGGAGAGTGGGCTTGCATGTGAGAAATTTTCTGTCCATGTGCGGTGGCAGGAGTGTGTCCGATATGAAGTTGAACAGATGCAATTCAAAGTGTGTGCACGTATACTTGCTTGCTTGAAATTCCCAGGAAACCATTCATTTGGCAAGGCTGCCTTTAGTGCTGTCTGCTTCTCCAAGGTCTCCAGACATGAGTCCGGGGATGCTAAGCAGCCACTGCTGTTGGCGATCCGCATGACAGTGATGATGACGCATACGAATAGCATTGCTGGGAGCCAGGGTGCCTTGGCCAACGCAGGGAGCGTCAGAATTCCCTTTCCCTGGTGTCTGAGCATAGCACCTGCAGGAGCCTTAAACTTATGGCTGTGAGCCAACGGCCCCCGCATTGCCAGCTCCTGCCTATAGCCATTATGACCCACCGCTACTCGGTAGGAGGAAGGATCTGGCAGAGATGTGGGCCAGAGAGGCCAGCAAGAGGGCAAACAAGAGTGGAGCGGTCACCTGTGCAGTTAGGAGAACCCAATAACCCCTCACCTGCTGACCTTGAATCTCCATTGTGCTGTCATCGAACAGATGACGTGGATGGGGGAGAGAGGTGGCGGATTCAGACACCGGCCACTTCCAGGACTGGCAAGGGCAGAGGAGGTGGGGGAGCTGTCCAACACGGGTTCAGCCAGGATGTGGGATGGAGCGGGAGCGGAGGTGCACAGTGGACCCAGCCCGTCCCAGCGGGGATTCCAGGTGTGCGATTTGTGGCTCCGGAGCTCCTGTATTTCCCTGTTGGCCTGTGAGAACTGGTGAGCAGTCAGAGCCAACCCCTAAGGGCCTTCGCGTCCCTTTCGCTATGGCAACTCCACTTGGAACACTGGCACACGTCAGCAGGTGGCGCCTTGAACCTGATCACGTCACAGAGCGCCTAACCCTCCAGGCACCGCCCAGAGGCTTCCAGCACCCCTGGGGCGCATGTGCAGTCAAGGAGGCATAAGCAGGGCCTGATGGGCTGTGAGCAACAACTGACTACCGCTAAGAGGCGTCACTCCCCCTCCCGCTAAAGCTGATCCTGTTGGAATGCAAATGCAAGTGCACCTCAGCACACTGGGCGAGGCATAGAAACCCAAATCATCCAGCCACCTCCTGGAGGCTTTGCTACACGCGGGCCGCGCATGCGCAGTCCTGCAACGTCAGAAGCACACCAGGCTGCTACCTAGCAAGCCAGTGAAGGGCTTCAAGTGGTCTCGGTCAAGTGAGCAGTTGCTTTTTCCAGACTAATAGGATGTCAGTCGCAGGAAAAGGAGCCACAAGGTAGAAAAGGAAGGCCCCCAACCCTCCTCCCTCATATACACACCTCCTGCACAGAGAAAAGAAGCAGAGGGATTTGGGGACAGAACAGGGAGACTACAGCTTAGAGGAATGCGCACTGTTGTGCACGAGAGGACTGGAGAGGCCAGGAGTACAGAGGCTGAGAGCAGAGGGCGAATTGGAGAAGATAGCAAGGGCCAGGAAGAGGGAGGGGGTTCTGAATTCCTCAGAGGAAGGGACGAGATGCGTCGGGAGCTGTGTAGCCTGTGAAGCTCAGATGGAGGAGGAGGAAATGGGAAGCAGAGGCAGGGGCGAAGAGGCAGAGGCCCGGTGGCACGCGTGAGTTGATAGGAGTCTGGAGGCAGGAAGGCTAATGCTAGGAGTGGAAGCAGCAGCAAGGCAGGGGCAAGGAGGGCATGAAGAGACAATCTCAGGGAGTTTGTGGTGAAGCAAATATGAGTGCAGGGGACAAGCCTCAGGAACTCAGCCGCTGATGGAAGTTGGTGACGAGGAAGGCCCAGGATGCTTGCCACGGGACGGGCGCCGTGCCCCCAAGCCCATGTACCAACGAGACGGAAATAGAGCCAGGGCATTCTGGGGCACAGGCCTCTGCCCTCGCTGCCCACAGTGCCTTGCTTCAGGGTGTAGACCAGAGGGGTAAAGAATGCCTTCTTTGGTTGGGGTACTTCCTGGGATAATCCCGTGGTCCTGCCGCATTCACATGTCTCCCCTCATTGCATTCCGCAAGAGTTGTTTGCAATTCAGGTCGCTCAAGCTGCACGGTACAGGGAATGGGAAACAGGTAAAGGACAGCAGGGGAAGACACAAGTGCCAATGGGCTGGCCAACATGCAGGGCTGGGCTCCCTAGCCACGCCCACCACAACAATATCAGGCTTGATTCGATCAAGTCGGACCCAGTGCCCTGAAAACCCTTAGCACCTTCCAAGGCACGGTAAACTGGGGTGTGCTCGCAAGTGCGTGAGTGTGTCCGTGTTTGGTTGTACGAGTGCGTGTGTGTTCCTGACACCGTACATGGGTGTACTTCCTAAACATAAGTCTGGATATGTGTAAATAGGCATCTGGATGTGGATCCAGGAGGTCCCGTCACAGTGTGTACTGAGTGAGCATGTGGAGGGCTGCGGCGAGTGACAGAGAAAGACAGAGATGGAGAGTGGGCTTGCATGTGAGAAATTTTCTGTCCATGTGCGGTGGCAGGAGTGTGTCCGATATGAAGTTGAACAGATGCAATTCAAAGTGTGTGCACTTATACTTGCTTGCTTGAAATTCCCAGGAAACCATTCATTTGGCAAGGCTGCCTTTAGTGCTGTCTGCTTCTCCAAGGTCTCCAGACATGAGTCCGGGGATGCTAAGCAGCCACTGCTGTTGGCGATCCGCATGACAGTGATGATGACGCCTACGAATAGCATTGCTGGGAGCCAGGGTGCCTTGGCCAACGCAGGGAAGCGTCAGAATTCCCATTCCCTGGTGTCTGAGCATAGCACCCTGCAGGAGCCTTAAACTTATGGCTGTGAGCCAACGGCCCCCCGCATTGCCAGCTCCTGCCTATAGCCATTATGACCCACCGCTACTCGGTAGGAGGAAGGATCTGGCAGAGATGTGGGCCAGAGAGGCCAGGCAGAGGGCAAACAAGAGTGGAGCGGTCACCTGTGCAGTTAGGAGAACCCAATAACCCCTCACCTGCTGACCTTGAATCTCCATTGTGCGTCATCGAACAGATGACGTGGATGGGGGAGAGAGGTGGCGGATTCAGACACCGGCCACTTCCAGGACTGGCAAGGGCAGAGGAGGTGGGGGAGCTGTCCAACACGGGTTCAGCCAGGATGTGGGATGGAGCGGGAGCGGAGGTGCACAGTGACCCAGCCCGTCCAGCGGGGATTCCAGGTGTGGCGATTTGTGCTCCTGAGCTCCTGTATTTCCCTGTTGGCCTGTGAGAACTGGTGAGCAGTCAGAGCCAACCCCTAAGGGCCTTCGCGTCCCTTTCGCTATGGCAACTCCACTTGGAACACTGGCACACGTCAGCAGGTGGCGCCTAGAACCTGATCACGTCACAGAGCGCCTAACCCTCCAGGCACCGCCCAGAGGCTTCCCAGCACCCCTGGGGCGCATGTGCAGTCAAGGAGGCATAAGCAGGGCCTGATGGGCTTGTGAGCAACAACTGACTACCGCTAAGAGGCGTCACTCCCCCTCCCGCTAAAGCTGATCCTGTTGGAATGCAAATGCAAGTGCACCTCAGCACACTGGGCGAGGCATAGAAACCCAAATCATCCAGCCACCTCCTGGAGGCTTTGCTACACGGCGGGCCGCGCATGCGCAGTCCTGCAACGTCAGAAGCACACCAGGCTGCTACCTAGCAAGCCAGTGAAGGGCTTCAAGTGGTCTCGGTCAAGTGAGCAGTTGCTTTTTCCAGACTAATATGGATGTCAGTCGCAGGAAAAGGAGCCACAAGGTAGAAAAGGAAGGCCCCAACCCTCCTCCCTCATATACACACCTCCTGCACAGAGAAAAGAAGCAGAGGGATTTGGGGACAGAACAGGGAGACTACAGCTTAGAGGAATGCGCACTGTTGTGCACGAGAGGACTGGGAGAGGCCAGGAGTACAGAGGCTGAGAGCAGAGGGCGAATTGGAGAAGATAGCAAGGGCCAGGAAGAGGGAGGGGGGTTCTGAATTCCTCAGAGGAAGGGACGAGATGCGTCGGGAGCTGTGTAGCCTGTGAAGCTCAGATGGAGGAGGAGGAAAATGGGAAGCAGAGGCAGGGCGAAGAGGCAGAGGCCCGGTGGCACGCGTGAGTTGATAGGAGTCTGGAGGCAGGAAGGCTAATGCTAGGAGTGGAAAGCAGCAGCAAGGCAGGGGCAAGGAGGGCATGAAGAGACAATCTCAGGGAGTTTGTGGTGAAGCAAATATGAGTGCAGGGGACAAGCCTCAGGAACTCAGCCGCTGATGGAAGTTGGTGACGAGGAAGGCCAGGATGCTTGCCACGGGACGGGCGCCGTGCCCCCAAGCCCATGTACCAACGAGACGGAAATAGAGCCAGGGCATTCTGGGGCACAGGCCTCTGCCCCTCGCTGCCCACAGTGCCTTGCTTCAGGGTGTAGACCAGAGGGGTAAAGAATGCCTTCTTTGGTTGGGGTACTTCCTGGGATAATCCCGTGGTCCTGCCGCATTCACATGTCTCCCCTCATTGCATTCCGCCAAGAGTTGTTTGCAATTCAGGTCGCTCAAGCTGCACGGTACAGGGAATGGGAAACAGGTAAGGACAGCAGGGGAAGACACAAGTGCCAATGGGCTGGCCAACATGCAGGGCTGGGCTCCCTAGCCACGCCCACCACAAACAATATCAGGCTTGATTCGATCAAGTCGGACCCAGTGCCCTGAAAACCCTTAGCACCTTCCAAGGCACGGTAAACTGGGTGTGCTCGCAAGTGCGTGAGTGTGTCCGTGTTTGGTTGTACGAGTGCGTGTGTGTTCCTGACACCGTACATGGGTGTACTTCCTAAACATAAGTCAGGATATGTGTAAATAGGCATCTGGATGTGATCCAGGAGGTCCCGTCACAGTGTGTTCTGAGTGAGCATGTGGAGGCTGCGGCGAGTGACAGAGAAAGACAGAGATGGAGAGTGGGCTTGCATGTGAGAAATTTTCTGTCCATGTGCGGTGGCAGGAGTGTGTCCGATATGAAGTTGAACAGATGCAATTCAAAGTGTGTGCACGTATACTTGCTTGCTTGAAATTCCCAGGAAACCATTCATTTGGCAAGGCTGCCTTTAGTGCTGTCTGCTTCTCCAAGGTCTCCAGACATGAGGTCCGGGGATGCTAAGCAGCCACTGCTGTTGGCGATCCGCATGACAGTGATGATGACGCCTACGAATAGCATTGCTGGGAGCCAGGGTGCCTTGGCCAACGCAGGGAAGCGTCAGAAATCCCTTTCCCTGGTGTCTGAGCATAGCACCCTGCAGGAGCCTTAAACTTATGGCTGTGAGCCAACGGCCCCCGCATTGCCAGCTCCTGCCTATAGCCATTATGACCCACCGCTACTCGGTAGGAGGAAGGATCTGGCAGAGATGTGGGCCAGAGGAGGCCAGGCAAGAGGGCAAACAAGAGGTGGAGCGGTCCACCTGTGCAGTTAGGAGAACCAATAACCCCTCACCTGCTGACCTTGAATCTCCATTGTGCTGTCATCGAACAGATGACGTGGATGGGGAGAGAGGTGGCGGATTCAGACACCGGCCACTTCCAGGACTGGCAAGGGCAGAGGAGGTGGGGGAGCTGTCCAACACGGGTTCAGCCAGGATGTGGGATGGAGCGGGAGCGGAGGTGCACAGTGGACCCAGCCCGTCCCAGCGGGGATTCCAGGTGTGCGATTTGTGGCTCCGGAGCTCCTGTATTTCCCTGTTGGCCTGTGAGAACTGGTGAGCAGTCAGAGCCAACCCCTAAGGCCTTCGCGTCCCTTTCGCTATGGCAACTCCACTTGGAACACTGGCACACGTCAGCAGGTGGCGCCTAGAACCTGATCACGTCACAGAGCGCCTAACCCTCCAGGCACCGCCCAGAGGCTTCCCAGCACCCCTGGGGCGCATGTGCAGTCAAGGAGGCATAAGCAGGGCCTGATGGGCTGTGAGCAACAACTGACTACCGCTAAGAGGCGTCACTCCCCCTCCCGCTAAAGCTGATCCTGTTGGAATGCAAATGCAAGTGCACCTCAGCACACTGGGCGAGGCATAGAAACCCAAATCATCCAGCCACCTCCTGGAGGCTTTGCTACACGGCGGGCCGCGCATGCGCAGTCCTGCAACGTCAGAAGCACACCAGGCTGCTACCTAGCAAGCCAGTGAAGGGCTTCAAGTGGTCTCGGTCAAGTGAGCAGTTGCTTTTTCCAGACTAATAGGATGTCAGTCGCAGGAAAAGGAGCCACAAGGTAGAAAAGGAAGGCCCCAACCCTCCTCCCTCATATACACACCTCCTGCACAGAGAAAAGAAGCAGAGGGATTTGGGGACAGAACAGGGAGACTACAGCTAAGAGGAATGCGCACTGTTGTGCACGAGAGGACTGGGAGAGGCCAGGAGTACAGAGGCTGAGAGCAGAGGGCGAATTGGAGAAGATAGCAAGGGCCAGGAAGAGGGAGGGGGTTCTGAATTCCTCAGAGGAAGGGACGAGATGCGTCGGGAGCTGTGTAGCCTGTGAAGCTCAGATGGAGGAGGAGGAAAAAGGGAAGCAGAGGCAGGGGCGAAGAGGCAGAGGCCCCGGTGGCACGCGTGAGTTGATAGGAGTCTGGAGGCAGGAAGGCTAATGCTAGGAGTGGAAGCAGCAGCAAGGCAGGGGCAAGGAGGGCATGAAGAGGACAATCTCAGGGAGTTGTGGTGAAGCAAATATGAGTGCAGGGGACAAGGCCTCAGGAACACAGCCGCTGATGGAAGTTGGTGACGAGGAAGGCCAGGATGCTTGCCACGGGACGGGCGCCGTGCCCCCAAGCCCATGTACCAACGAGACGGAAATAGAGCCAGGGCATTCTGGGGCACAGGCCTCTGGCCCCTCGCTGCCCACAGTGCCTTGCTTCAGGGTGTAGACCAGAGGGGTAAAGAATGCCTTCTTTGGTTGGGGTACTTCCTGGGATAATCCCGTGGTCCTGCCGCATTCACATGTCTCCCCTCATTGCATTCCGCCAAGAGTTGTTTGCAATTCTGGTCGCTCAAGCTGCACGGTACAGGGAATGGGAAACAGGTAAGGACAGCAGGGGAAGACACAAGTGCCAATGGGCTGGCCAACATGCAGGGCTGGGCTCCCTAGCCACGCCCACCACAACAATATCAGGCTTGATTCGATCAAGTCGGACCCAGTGCCCTGAAAACCCTTAGCACCTTCCAAGGCACGGTAAACTGGGTGTGCTCGCAAGTGCGTGAGTGTGTCCGTGTTTGGTTGTACGAGTGCGTGTGTGTTCCTGACACCGTACATGGGTGTACTTCCTAAACATAAGTCTGGATATGTGTAAATAGGCATCTGGATGTGGATCCAGGAGGTCCCGTCACAGTGTGTTCTGAGTGAGCATGTGGAGGCTGCGGCGAGTGACAGAGAAAGACAGAGATGGAGAGTGGGCTTTGCATGTGAGAAATTTTTCTGTCCATGTGCGGTGGCAGGAGTGTGTCCGATATGAAGTTGAACAGATGCAATTCAAAGT
>NW_025960275.1:0-34037 GCF_023159225.1 Perognathus longimembris pacificus
TTTATTAAACTACTGCTTTACTTAATCTCAGTGGAGATATTTACTGATAAACAGCTACCTACGCAGCATGGTCATCTCGTACATAAATGAGCTTTTATCTCTCTCCCCTCACCACAAATCAGAATCTTCTGAGGAGTTCCCAGTACATTATCCTTTCCCCTGTGTAATTAACTTAATAAGCTCCAGCTGTTTTTATTCTCAGAAGCTTTACTCCCTGATATACAGCTGCCTACCCCCTTCGTAAGTGCAGGTCCTAAATGTGCTTTTTTCTCTGTTCCCTCACCACAATCCAGATTCTTTTGGGGAGTTTCCAGTACAGTAACCATACCAGGAAGTACTTAATTTATTAAGCTACTGCTTTGCTTAATCTCAGTGGAGATATTTACTGTTCAACAGCTACCTACGCAGCATGTTTATGTCGTTCCTAAATGAGCTTTTATCTCTCTCCCCTCACCACAATCAGATTCTTCTGAGGAGTTCCCAGTACATGATACTTTCCCCTGTGTAATTACCTTAACAAGCTCCAGCTGTTTTTATTCTCAGAAGGTTTACTCCCTGATATACAGATGCCTAACCCCTTCGTAAGTGCAGGTCCTAAATGAGCTTTTTTCTCTGTTCCCTCACCACAATCCAGGTTCTTTTGGGGAGTTACCAGTACGGTAACCATACCAGGAAGTACTTAATTTATTAAGCTACTGCTTTTCTTAATCTCAGTGGAGATATTTACTGATAAACAGCTACCTACGCAGCATGTTCATGTCGTTCCTAAATGAGCTTTTATCTCTCTCCCTTCAGCACAAATCAGATTCTTCTGAGGATTTCCCAGTACATTATCCTTTCCCCTGTGTAATTACCTTAACAAGCTCCAGCTGTTTTCATTCTCAGAATGTTTTCTCACCACAATCCAGATTCTTTTGGGGAGTTACCAGTACAGTAACCATACCAGGAAGTACTTAATTTATTAAGCTACTGCTTTTCTTAATCTCAGTGGACATATTTACTGATAAACAGCTACCTACGCAGCATGGTCATCTCGTTCATAATGAGCTTTTATCTCTCTCCCCTCACCACAAATTAGAATCTTCTTAGGAGTTCCCAGTACATTATCCTTTCCCCTGTGTAATTACCTTAAGAAGCTCCAGCTGTTTTTATTCTCAGAAGGTTTACTCCCTGATATACAGCTGCCTACCCCCTTCGTAAGTGCCGGTCCTAAATGAGCTTTTTTCTCTCTTCCCTCACCACAATCCAGATTCTTTTGGGGAGTTACCAGTACAGTAACCATACCAGGAAGTACTTAATTTATTAAGCTACTGCTTTTCTTAATCTCAGTGGAGATATTTTCTGATAAACAGCTACGTATGCAGCATGTTCATGTCGTTCCTAAATGAGCTTTTATCTCTCTACCCTCACCACAAATCAGATTCATCTGAGGATTTCCCAGTACATTATCCTTGCCCCTGTGTAATTACCTTAACAAGCTCCAGCTTTTTTTATTCTCAGAAGGTTTACTCACCACAATCCAGATTCTTTTGGGGAGGTACCAGTACAGTAACCATACCAGGAAGTACTTAATTTATTAAGCTACTGCTTTTCTTTATCTCAGTGGAGATATTTACTGATAAACAGCTACCTACGCTTCATGGTCATCTCGTTCATAAATGAGCATTTATCTCTCTCCCCTCACCACAAATCAGAATCTTCTGAGGAGTTCCCAGTACATTATCCATTCCCCTGTGTAATTACCTTAACAAGCTCCAGCTGTTTTTATTCTCAGAAGATTTACTCCCTGATATACAGCTGCCTACCCACTTGGTAAGTGCAGGTCCTAAATGAGCTTATTTCTCTGTTCCCTCACCACAATCCAGATTCTTTTGGGGAGTTACCAGTACAGTAACCATTCCAGGAAGTACTTAATTTATTAAGCTACTGCTTTTCTTAATCTCAGTGGAGATATTTACTGATAAACAGCTACCTACGCAGCATGTACATGTCGTTCCTAAATGAGCTTTTATCTCTCTCCCCTCACCATAAATCAGATTCTTCTGAGGAGTTCCCAGTACATTATCCTTTCCCCTGTGCAATTACCTTAACAAGCTCCAGCTGTTTTTATTCTCAGAAGGTTTACTCCCTGATATACAGCTGCCTACCCCATTCGTAAGTGCAGGTCCTAAATGAGCTTTTTTCTCTGTTCCCTCACCACAATCCAGATTCTTTTGGGGAGTTACCAGTACAGTAACCATACCAGGAAGTACTTAATTTATTAAGCTACTGCTTTTCTTAATCTCAGTGGAGATATTTACTGATAAACAGCTACCTACGCAGCATGTTCATGTCGTTCCTAAATGAGCTTTTATCTCTCTCCCCTCACCACAAATCAGATTCTTCTGAGGAGTTCCCTGTACATTATCCTTTCCCCTGTATAATTACCTTAACAAGCTCCAGCTGTTTTTATTCTCAGAAGGTTTACTCCCTGATATACAGCTGCCTACCCCCCTTCGTAAGTGCAGGTCCTAAATGAGCTTTTTTCTCTCTTCCCTCACCACAATCCAGATTCTTTTGGGGAGTTACCAGTACAGTAACCATACCAGGAAGTACTTAATTTATTAAGCTACTGCTTTTCTTAATCTCAGTGGATATATTTACTGATAAACAGCTACCTACGCAGCATGTTCATGTCGTTCCTAAATGAGCTTTTTTCTCTGTTCCCTCTCCATAATCCATATTCTTTTGGGGAGTTACCAGTACAGTATCCATACCAGGAAGTACTTAATTTATTAAGCTACCGCTTTTCTTTATCTCAGTGGAGATATTTACTGATAAACAGCTACGTATGCAGCATGTTCATGTCGTTCCTAAATGAGCTTTTATCTCTCTACCCTCACCACAAATCAGATTCATATGAGGAGTTCCCAGTACATTATCCTTTCCCCTGTGTAATTACCTTAACAAGCTCCAGCTGTTTTTATTCTCAGAAGCGATACTCCCTGATATACAGCTGCCTACCCCCATCGTAAGTGCAGGTCCTAAATGAGCTTTTTTCTCTTTTCCCTCACCACAATCCTGATTCTTTTGGGGAGTTCCCAGTACAGTAACCATACCGGGAAGTACTTAATTTATTAAGCTACTGCTTTTGTTAATCTCCGTGGAGATATTTACTGATAAACAGCTACCTACGCAGCATGTTCATGTCGTTCCTAAATGAGCTTTTATCTCTCTCCCCTCACCACAAATCAGATTCTTCTGAGGATTTCCCAGTACATTATCCTTTCCCCTGTGTAATTACCTTAACAAGCTCCAACTGTTTTTATTCTCAGAAGGTTTACTCACCACAATCCAGATTCTTTTGGGGAGTTGCCAGTACAGTAACCATACCAGGAAGTACTTAATTTATTAAGCTACTGCTTTTCTTAATCTCAGTGGAGATATTTACTGATAAACAGCTCCCTACCCTTCATGGTCATCTCGTTCATAAATGAGCTTTTATCTCTCTCCCCTCACCACAAATCAGAATCTTCTGAGGAGTTCCCAGTACATTATCCTTTCCCCTGTGTAATTACCTTAACAAGCTCCAGCTGTTTTTATTCTCAGAAGATTTACTCCCTGATATACAGCTGCCTACCCACTTGGTAAGTGCAGGTCCTAAATGAGCTTTTTTCTCTGTTGCCTCACCACAATCCAGATTCTTTTGGGGAGTTACCAGTACAGTAACCATTCCAGGAAGTACTTAATTTATTAAGCTACTGCTTTTCTTAATCTCAGTGGAGATATTTACTGATAAACAGCTACCTACGCATCATGTACATGTCGTTCCTAAATGAGCTTTTATCTCTCTCCCCTCACCATAAATCAGATTCTTCTGAGGAGTTCCCAGTACATTATCCTTTCCCCCTGTGCAATTACCTTAACAAGCTCCAGCTGTTTTTATTCTCAGAAGGTTTACTCCCTGATATACAGCTGCATACCCCATTCGTAAGTGCAGGTCCTAAATGAGCTTTTTTCTCTGTTCCCTCACCACAATCCAGATTCTTTTGGGGAGTTACCAGTACAGTAACCATACCAGGAAGTACTTAATTTATTAAGCTACTGCTTTTCTTAATCTCAGTGGAGATATTTACTGATAAACAGCTACCTACGCAGCATGTTCATGTCGTTCCAAAATGAGCTTTTATCTCTCTCCCCTCACCACAAATCAGATTCTTCTGAGGAGTTCCCAGTACATTATCCTTTCCCCTGTATAATTACCTTAACAAGCTCCAGCTGTTTTTATTCTCAGAAGGTTTACTAAGTGATATACAGCTGCCTACCCCCTTCGTAATTGCAGGTCCTAAATGAGCTTTTTTCTCTCTTCCCTCACCACAATCCAGATTCTTTTGGGGAGTTACAAGTACAGTAACCATACCAGGAAGTACTTAACTTATTAAGCTACTGCTTTTCTTAATCTCAGTGGAGATATTTACTGATAAACAGCTACCTACGCAGCATGTTCATGTCGTTCTAAATGAGCTTTTATCTCTCTCCACTCACCACAAATCAGATTCTTCTGAGGAGTTCCCAGTACATTATCCTTTCCCCTGTGTAATTACCTTAACAAGCTCCAGCTGTTTTTATTCTCAGAAGGTTTACTCCCTGATATACAGCTGCCTACCCCCTCCTAAGTGCAGGTCCTAAATGAGCTATTTTCTCTGTTCACTCACCACAATCCAGATTCTTTTGGGGAGTTACCAGTAGAGTAACCATACCAGGAAGTACTTAATTTATTAAGCTACTGCTTTTTTTAAACTCAGTGGAGATATTTACTGATAAACAGCTACCTAGAGCAGCATGTTCATGTGGTTCATAAATGAGATTTTATCTCGCTCCCCTTACCACAAATCAGATTCTTCTGAGGAGTTCCCAGTACATTATCCTTTCCCCTGTGTAATTACCTTAACAAGCAACAGCTGTTTTCATTCGTAGAAGGTTTATTTCCTGATATACAGCTGCCTACCCCCTTCGTAAGTGCAGGTCCTAAATGAGCTTTTTTCTCTGTTCCCTCACCACAATCCAGATTCTTTTCGGGGGTTACCAGTACAGTAACCATACCAGGAATACTTAATTTATTAAGCTACTGCTTTTCTTAATCTCATTGGAGATATTTACTAATAAACAGCTATGTACGCAGCATGTTCATGTCGTTCCTAATGAGCTTTTATCTCTCTCCCCTCACCACAAATCAGATTCTTCTGAGGAGTTCCCAGTACATTATCCTTTCCCCTGTGTAATTACCTTAACAATCTCCAGCTGTTTTTATTCTCAGAAGGTTTACTCCCTGTTATACAGCTGCCTACCCCCTTCGTAAGTGCAGGTCCTAAATGAGCTTTTTTCTCTGTTCCCTCACCACAATTCAGATTATTTTGGGGAGTTACCAGTACAGTAACCATACCAGGAAGTACTTAATTTATTAAGCTACTGCTTTTCTTAATCTCAGTGGAGATATTTACTGATGAACAGCTACCTACCCAGCATGTTCATGTCGTTCCTAAATGAGCTTTTATCTCTCTCCCCTCACCACAAATCAGATTCTTCTGAGGAGTTCCCAGTATATTGTCCTTTAAACTGTGTAATTACCTTAACAAGCTCCAGCTGTTTTTATTCTCAGAAGGTTTACTCCCTGATATACAGCTGCCTACCCCCTTTTTATGTGCAGGTCCTAAATGAGCTTTTTTCTCTGTTCCCTCACCACAATCCAGATTCTTTTGGGGAGTTACCAATACAGTAACCATACCAGGAAGTACTTAATTTATTAAGCGACTGCTTTTCTTAATCTCAGTGGAGATATTTACTGATAAACAGCTATGTACGCAGCATGTTCAAGTCGTTCATAAATGAGCTTTTATCTCTCTCCCCTCACCACAAATCAGATTCTTCTGAGGAGTTCCCAGTACATTATCCTTTCCCCTGTGTAATTACCTTAACAAGCTCCAGCTGTTTTTTATTCTCAGAAGGTTAACTCCCTGATATACAGCTGCCTACCTCCTTCGTAACTGCAGGTCCTAAATGAGCTTTTTTCTCTGTTCGCTCACCACAATCCAGATTCTTTTGGCGAGTTACCAGTACAGTAACCATACCAGGAATTACTTAATTTATTAAGCAACTGCTTTTCTTAATCTCAGTGGAGATATTTACTGATAAACAGCTACCTACGCAGCATGTTCATGTCGTTCCTAAATGAGCTTTTATCTCTCTCCCCTCACCACAAATCAGATTCTTCTGAGGAGTTCCCAGTACATTATCCTTTCCCCTGTGTAATTACCTTAACAAGCTCCAGCTGTTTTTATTCTCAGAAGGTTTACTCCCTGGTAAACAGCTGCCTACCCCCTTCGTAATTGCAGATCCTAAATGAGCTTTTTTCTCTGTTCCCTCACCACAATCCAGATTCTTTTGGGGAGTACCAGTACAGTAACCATACCAGGAAGTTCTTAATTTATTAAGCTACTGCTTTTCTTAATCTCAGTGGAGATATTTACTGATAAACAGCTATGTACGCAGCATGTTCATGTCGTTCCTAAATGAGCTTTTATCTCTCTCCCCTCACCACTAATCAGATTCTTCTGAGGAGTTCCCAGTACATTATCCTTTCCCCTGTGTAATTCCCATAACAAGCTCCAGCTGTTTTTATTCTCAGAAGGTTTACTCCTTGATATACAGCTGCCTACCCCCATCGTAAGTGCAGGTCCTAAATGAGGTTTTTTCTCTGTTCCCTCACCACAATCCAAATTCTTTGGGGTGTTACCAGTACAGTAACCATACCAGGAAGTACTTAATTTATTAAGCTACTGCTTTTCTTAATCTCAGTGGAGATATTTACTGATAAACAGCTCCCTACGCAGCATGTTCATGTCGTTCCTAAATGAGCTTTTATCTCTCTCCCCTCACCACAAATCAGATTCTTCTGAGGAGTTCCCAGTACAATATCCTTTCCCCTGTGTAATTACCCTAACAAGCTCCAGCTGTTTTTATTCTCAGAAGGTTTACTCCCTGATATACAGCTGCCTACCCCCTTCGTAAGTGCAGGTCCTAAATGAGCTTTTTTCTCTGTTCCCTCACAAAATCCAGATTCTTTTGGTGAGTTACCAGTACAGTAACCATACCAGGAAGTACTTAATTTATTAAGCTACTGCTTTTCATAATCTCATTGGAGATATTTCCTGATAAACAGCTACCTACGCAGCATGTTCATGTCGTTCCTAATGAGCTTTTATCTCTCTCCCCTCACCACAAATCAGATTCTTCTGAGGATTTCCCAGTACATTATCCTTTCCCGTGTGTAATTACCTTAACAAGCTCCAGCTGTTTTTATTCTCAGAAGGTTCCCTCACCACAATCCAGATTCTTTTGGGGAGTTACCAGTACAGTAACCATACCAGGAAGTACTTAATTTATTAAGCTACTGCTTTTTTTAATCTCAGTGGAGATATTTACTGATAAACAGCTACCTAGAGGAGCATGTTCATGTCGTTCATAAATGAGATTTTATCTCGCTCCCCTCACCACAAATCAGATTCTTCTGAGGAGTTCCCAGTACATTATCCTTTCCACTGTGTAATTACCTTAACAAGAAACAGCTGTTTTCATTCGTAGCAGGTTTATTCCCTGATATACAGCTGCCTACCCCCTTCGTAAGTGCAGGTCCTAAATGAGCTTTTTTCTCTGTTCCCTCACACAATCCAGATTCTTTTGGGGAGTTACCAGTACAGTAACCATCCCAGGAAGTACTTAATTTATTAAGCTACTGCTTTTCTTAATCTCAGTGGAGATATTTACTGATAAACAGCTACCTACGCAGCATGGTCATGTCGTTCCTAAATGAGCTTTTATCTCTCTCACGTCACCACAAATCAGATTCTTCTGAGGAGTTCCCAGTACATTATCCTTTCCCCTGTGTAATTACCGTAACAAGCTCCAGCTGTTTTTATTCTCAGAAGGTTTACTCCCTGATATACAGCTGCCTAACCCCTTCGTAAGTGCAGGTCCTAAATGAGCTCTTTTCTCTGTTCCCTCACCACAATCCAGATCCTTTTGGGGAGTTACCAGTAGAGTAACCATACCAGGAAGTACTTAATTTATTAAGCTACTGCTTTTCTTAATCTCAGTGGAGATATTTACTGATAAACAGCTACCTAAGCAGCATGTTCATGTCGTTCCTAAATGAGCTTTTATCTCTCTCCCCTCACCACAAATCAGATTCTTCTGAGGAGTTCCCAGTACATTATCCTTTCCCCTGTGTAATTACCTTAACAAGCTCCAGCTGTTTTTATTCTCAGAAGGTTTACTCCCTGATATACAGCTGCCTACCCCCTTCGTAAGTGCAGGTCCTAAATGAGCTTTTTTCTCTGTTCCCTCACCAAAATCCAGATTCTTTTGGGGAGTTACCAGTACAGTAACCATACCAGGAAGTACTTAATTTATTAAGCTACTGCTTTTTTAATCTCTGTGGAGATATTTTCTGATAAACAGCTACCTAGAGCAGCATGTTCATGTCGTTCCTAAATGAGATTTTATCTCGCTCCCCTCACCACAAATCAGATTCTTCTGAGGAGTTCCCAGTACATTATCCTTTCCCCTGTGTAATTACCTTAACAAGGAACAGCTGTTTTCATTCTCAGAAGGTTTATTCCCTGATACAGCTGCCTAACCCCTTCGTAAGTGCAGGTCCTAAATGAGCTTTTTTCTCTGTTCCCTCAACACAATCCAGATTCTGTTGGGGAGTTACCAGTACAGTAACCATACCAGGAAGTATTTAGTTTATTAAGCTACTGCTTTTCTTAATCTCAGTGGAGATATTTACTGATAAACAGCTACGTACTCAGCATGTTCATGTCGTTCCTAAATGAGCTTTTATCTCTCACCCCTCACCACAAATCAGATTCTTCTGAGGTGTTCCCAGTACATTATCCTTTCCCCTGTGTAATTACCTTAACAAGCTACAGAGTTTTTATTCTCAGAAGATTTACTCCCTGATATACAGCTGCCTACCCCCTTCGTAAGTGCAGGTCCTAAATGAGCTTTTTTCTCTGTTCCCTCACCACAATCCAGATTCTTTTGGGGAGTTACCAGTACAGTAACCATACCAGGAAGTACTTAATTTATTAAGCTACTGCTTTTCTTAATCTCAGTGGAGATATTTACTGATAAACAGCTACCTAGGCAGCATGTTCATGTCGTTCCTAAATGAGCTTTTATCTCTCTCCCCTCACCACAAATCAGATTCTTCTGAGGAGTTCCCAGTACATTATCCTTTCCCCTGTGTAATTACCTTAACAAGCTCCAGCTGTTTTTATTCTCAGAAGGTTTACTCCCTGATATACAGCTGCCTACCCCCTTCGTAAGTGCAGGTCCTAAATGAGCTTTTTTCTCTGTTCCCTCACCACAATCCAGATTCTTTTGGGGAGTTACCAGTACAGTAACCATACCAGGAAGTACTTAATTTATTAAGCTACTGCTTTTTTAATCTCAGTGGAGATATTTACTGATAAACAGCTACCTAGAGCAGCATGTTCATGTCGTTCCTAAATGAGATTTTATCTCGCTCCCCCTCACCACAAATCAGATTCTTCTGAGGAGTTCCCAGTACATTATCCTTTCCCCTGTGTAATTACCTTAACAAGCAACAGCTGTTTTCATTCTCAGAAGGTTTATTCCCTGATATACAGCTGCCTACCCCCTTCGTAAGTGCAGGTCCTAAATGAGCTTTTTTCTCTCTTGCCTCACCACAATCCAGATTCTTTTGGGGGAGTTACCAGTACAGTAACCATACCAGGAAGTACTTAGTTTATTAAGCTACTGCTTTTCTAATCTCAGTGGAGATATTTAGTGATAAACAGCTACCTACGCAGCATGTTCATGTCGTTCCTAAATGAGCTTTTATCTCTCTCCCCTCACCACGAATCAGATTCTTCTGAGGAATTCCCAGTACATTATCCTTTCCCCTGTGTAATTACCTTAACAAGCTCCAGCTGTTTTTATTCTCAGAAGGTTTACTCCCTGATATACAGCTGCCTACCCCCTTCGTAAGTGCAGGTCCTAAATGAGCTTTTTTCTCTGTTCCCTCACCACAATCCAGATTCTTTTGGGGAGTTACCAGTACAGTAACCATACCAGGAAGTACTTAATTTATTAAGCTACTGCTTTTTTTAATCTCAGTGGAGATATTTACTGATAAACAGCTACCTAGAAGAGCATGTTCATGTCGTTCATAAATGAGATTTTATCTCGCTCCCCTCACCACAAATCAGATTCTTCTGAGGAGTTCCCAGTACATTATCCTTTCCCCTGTGTAATTACCTTAACAAGAAACAGCTGTTTTCATTCGTAGCATGTTTATTCCCTGATATACAGCTGCCTACCCCCTTCGTAAGTGCAGGTCCTAAATGAGCTTTTTTCTCTGTTCCCTCAACACAATCCAGATTCTTTTGGGGAGTTACCAGTACAGTAACCATACCAGGAAGTATTTAATTTATTAAGCTACTGCTTTTCTTAATCTCAGTGGAGATATTTACTGATAAACAGCTACGTACGCAGCATATTCATGTCGTTCCTAAATGAGCTTTTACCTCTCTTCCCTCACCACAATTCACATTCTTCTGAGGAGTTCCCAGTACATTATCCTTTCCCCTGTGTAATTACCTTAACAAGCTCCAGCTGTTTTTATTCTCAGAAGGTTTACTCCCTGATATACAGCTGCCTACCCCCTTCGTAAGTGCAGGTCCTAAATGAGCTTTTTTCTCTGTTCCCTCACCACAATCCAGATTCTTTTGGGGAGTTACCAGTACAGTAACCATACCAGGAAGTACTTAATTTATTAAGCTACTGCTTTTCTTAATCTCAGTGGAGATATTTACTGATAAACAGCTACCTACGCAGCATGTTCATGTCGTTCTTAAATGAGCTTTTATCTCTCTCCCCTCACCACAAATCAGATTCTTCTGAGGTGTTCCCAGTACAATATCCTTTCCCCTGTGTATTTACCCTAACAAGCTCCAGCTGTTTTTATTCTCAGAAGGTTTACTCCCTGATATACAGCTGCCTACCCCCTTCGTAAGTGCAGGTCCTAAATGAGCTTTTTTCTCTGTTCCCTCACCACAATCCAGATTCTTTTGGGGAGTTACCAGTACAGTAACCATCCCAGGAAGTACTTAAATTATTAAGCTACTGTTTTCTTAATCTCAGTGGAGATATTTACTGATAAACAGCTACCTACGCAGCATGGTCATGTCGTTCCTAAATGAGCTTTTATCTCTCTCCCGTCACCACAAATCAGATTCTTCTGAGGAGTTCCCAGTACATTATCCTTTCCCCTGTGTAATTACCATAACAAGCTCCAGCTGTTTTTATTCTCAGAAGGTTTACTCCCTAATATACAGCTGCCTACCCCATTCATAAGTGCAGGTCCTAAATGAGCTTTTTTCTCTGTTCCCTCACCACAATCCAGATTCTTTTGGGGAGTTACCAGTACAGTAACCATACCATGAAGTACTTAATTTATTAAGCAACTGCTTTTCTTAATCTCAGTGGAGATATTTACTGATAAACAGCTACCAAAGCAGCATGTTCATGTCGTTCCTAAATGAGCTTTTATCTCTCTCCCCTCACCACAAATCAGATTCTTCTGAGGAGTTCCCAGTACATTATCCTTTCCCCTGTGTAATTACCTTAACAAGCTCCAGCTGTTTTTATTCTCAGAAGGTTTACTCCCTGGTATACAGCTACCTACCCTTCTTATGTGCAGGTCCTAAATGAGCTTTTTTCTCTGTTCCCTCACCACAATCCAGATTCTTTTGGGGAGTTACCAGTACAGTAACCATACCAGGAAGTACTTAATTTACTAAGCTACTGCTTTTCTTAATCTCAGTGGAGATATTTACTGATAAACAGCTACCTACGCAGCATGTTCATGTCGTTCCTAAATGAGCTTTTATCTCTCTCCCCTCACCACAAATCAGATTCTTCTGAGGAGTTTCCAGTACATTATCCTTTCCCCTGTGTAATTACCTTAACAAGCTCCAGCTGTTTTTATTCTCAGAAGGTTTACTCCCTGAAACACTGCGGCCTAACCCCTTCGTAAGTGCAGGTCCTAAATGAGCTTTTTTCTCTCTTCCCTCACCACAATCTAGATTCTTTGGGAGTTACCAGTACAGTAACCATACCAGGAAGTACTTAATTATTTAAGCTACTGCTTTTCTTAATCTCAGTGGAGATATTTACTGATAAACAGCTACCTACGCAGCATGTTCATGTCGTTCCTAAATGAGCTTTTATCTCTCTCCCCTCACCACAAATCAGATTCTTCTGAGGAGTTCCCAGTACATTATCCTTTCCCCTGTGTAATTACCTTAACAAGCTCCAGCTGTTTTTATTCTCAGAAGGTTTACTCCCTGATATACAGCTGCCTACCCCCTTCGTAAGTGCAGGTCCTAAATGAGCTTTTTTCTCTGTTCCCTCACCACAATCCAGATTATTTTGGGGAGTTACCAGTACAGTAACCATACCAGGAAGTACATAATTTATTAAGCTACTGCTTTTCTTAATCTCAGTGGAGATATTTACTGATGAACACTACCTACACAGCATGTTCATGTCGTTCCTAAATGAGCTTTTATCTCTCTCCCCTCACCACAAATCAGATTCTTCTGAGGAGTTCCCAGTACATTATCCTTTCCACTGTGTAATTACCTTAACAAGCTCCAGCTGTTTTTATTCTCAGAAGGTTTACTCCCTGATATACAGCTGCCTACCCCCTTTTTATGTGCAGGTCCAAAATGAGCTTTTTTCTCTGTTCCCTCACCACAATCCAGATTCTTTTGGGGAGTTACCAATACAGTAACCATACCAGGAAGTACTTAATTTATTAAGCTACTGCTTTTCTTAATCTCAGTGGAGATATTTACTGATAAACAGCTATGTACGCAGCATGTTCATGTCGTTCCTAAATGAGCTTTTATCTCTCTCACCTCACCACAAACCAGATTCTTCTGAGGAGTTCCCAGTACATTATCCTTTCCCCTGTGTAATTACCTTAACAAGCTCCAGCTGTTTTTATTCTCAGAAGGATAACTCCCTGATATACAGCTGCCTACCTCCTCGTAACTGCAGGTCCTAAATGAGCTTTTTTCTCTGTTCCCTCACCACAATCCAGATTCTTTTGGGGAGTTACCAGTACAGTAACCATACCAGGAAGTACTTAATTTATTAAGCAACTGCTTTTTTTAATCTCAGTGGAGATATTTACTGATAAACAGCTACCTAGAGGAGCATGTTCATGTCGTTCATAAATGAGATTTTATCTCGCTCCCCTCACCACAAATCAGATTCTTCTGAGGAGTTCCCAGTACATTATCCTTTCCCCTGTGTAATTACCTTAACAAGAAACAGCTGTTTTCATTCGTAGCATGTTTATTCCCTGATATACAGCTGCCTACCCCCTTCGTAAGTGCAGGTCCTAAATGAGCTTTTTTCTCTGTTCCCTCAACACAATCCAGATTCTTTTGGGGAGTTACCAGTACAGTAACCATACCAGGAAGTATTAAATTTATTAAGCTACTGCTTTTCTTAATCTCAGTGGAGATATTTACTGATAAACAGCTACGTACGCAGCATATTCATGTCGTTCCTAAATGAGCTTTTACCTCTCTTCCCTCACCACAATTCACATTCTTCTGAGGAGTTCCCAGTACATTATCCTTTCCCCTGTGTAATTACCTTAACAAGCTCCAGCTGTTTTTATTCTCAGAAGGTTTACTCCCTGATATACAGCTGCCTACCCCCTTCGTAAGTGCAGGTCCTAAATGAGCTTTTTTCTCTGTTCCCTCACCACAATCCAGATTCTTTTGGGGAGTTACCAGTACAGTAACCATACCAGGAAGTACTTAATTTATTAAGCTACTGCTTTTCTTAATCTCAGTGGAGATATTTACTGATAAACAGCTACCTACGCAGCATGTTCATGTCGTTCCTAAATGAGCTTTTATCTCTCTCCCCTCACCACAAATCAGATTCTTCTGAGGTGTTCCCAGTACAATATCCTTTCCCCTGTGTATTTACCCTAACAAGCTCCAGCTGTTTTTATTCTCAGAAGGTTTACTCCCTGATATACAGCTGCCTACCCCCTTCGTAAGTGCAGGTCCTAAATGAGCTTTTTTCTCTGTTCCCTCACCACAATCCAGATTCTTTTGGGGAGTTACCAGTACAGTAACCATCCCAGGAAGTACTTAAATTATTAAGCTACTGCTTTTCTTAATCTCAGTGGAGATATTTACTGATAAACAGCTACCTACGCAGCATGGTCATGTCGTTCCTAAATGAGCTTTTATCTCTCTCCCGTCACCACAAATCAGATTCTTCTGAGGAGTTCCCAGTACATTATCCTTTCCCCTGTATAATTACCATAACAAGCTCCAGCTGTTTTTATTCTCAGAAGGTTTACTCCCTGATATACAGCTGCCTACCCCCTTCATAAGTGCAGGTCTTAAATGAGCTTTTTTCTCTGTTCTCTCACCACAATCCAGATTCTTTTGGGGAGTTACCAGTACAGTAACCATACCATGAAGTACTTAATTTATTAAGCTACTGCTTTTCTTAATCTCAGTGGAGATATTTACTGATAAACAGCTACCAAAGCAGCATGTTCATGTCGTTCCTAAATGAGCTTTTATCTCTCTCCCCTCACCACAAATCAGATTCTTCTGAGGAGTTCCCAGTACATTATCCTTTCCCCTGTGTAATTACCTTAACAAGCTCCAGCTGTTTTTATTCTCAGAAGGTTTACTCCCTGGTATACAGCTACCTACCCCTTCTTATGTGCAGGTCCTAAATGAGCTTTTTTCTCTGTTCCCTCACCACAATCCAGATTCTTTTGGGGAGTTACCAGTACAGTAACCATACCAGGAAGTACTTAATTTACTAAGCTACTGCTTTTCTTAATCTCAGTGGAGATATTTACTGATAAACAGCTACCTACGCAACATGTTCATGTCGTTCCTAAATGAGCTTTTATCTCTCTCCCCTCACCACAAATCAGATTCTTCTGAGGAGTTTCCAGTACATTATCCTTTCCCCTGTGTAATTTACCTTAACAAGCTCCAGCTGTTTTTATTCTCAGAAGGTTTACTCCCTGAAACACTGCGGCCTAACCCCTTCGTAAGTGCAGGTCCTAAATGAGCTTTTTTTCTCTCTTCCCTCACCACAATCTAGATTCTTTGGGGAGTTACCAGTACAGTAACCATACCAGGAAGTACTTAATTATTTAAGCTACTGCTTTTCTTAATCTCAGTGGAGATATTTACTGATAAACAGCTACCTACGCAGCATGTTCATGTCGTTCCTAAATGAGCTTTTATCTCTCTCCCCTCACCACAAATCAGATTCTTCTGAGGAGTTCCCAGTACATTATCTTTTCCCCTGTGTAATTACCTTAACAAGCTCCAGCTGTTTTTATTCTCAGAAGGATAACTCCCTGATATACAGCTGCCTACCTCCTCGTAACTGCAGGTCCTAAATGAGCTTTTTTCTCTGTTCCCTCACCACAATCCAGATTCTTTTGGCGAGTTACCAGTACAGTAACCATACCAGGAAGTACTTAATTTATTAAGCTACTGCTTTTCTTAATCTCAGTGGAGATATTTACTGATAAACAGCTACCTACGCAGCATGTTCATGTCGTTCCTAAATGAGCTTTTATCTCTCTCCCCTCACCACAAATCAGATTCTTCTGAGGAGTTCCCAGTACATTATCCTTTCCCCTGTGTAATTACCTTAACAAGCTCCAGCTGTTTTTATTCTCAGAAGGTTTACTCCCTGGTATACAGCTGCCTACACTCTTCGTAAGTGCAGGTCCTAAATGAGCTTTTTTCTCTGTTCCCTCACCACAATCCAGATTCTTTTGGGGAGTTACCAGTACAGTAACCATACCAGGAAGTTCTTAATTTATTAAGCTACTGCTTTTCTTAATCTCAGTGGAGATATTTACTGATAAACAGCTATGTACGCAGCATGTTCATGTCGTTCCTAAATGAGCTTTTATCTCTCTCCCCTCACCACTAATCAGATTCTTCTGAGGAGTTCCCAGTACATTATCCTTTCCCCTGTGTAATTACCTTAAGAAGCTCCAGCTGTTTTTATTCTCAGAAGTTTTACTCCCTGATATACAGCTGCCTACCCCCTTCGTAAGTGCACGTCATAAATGAGCTTTTTTCTCTATTCCCTCAACACAATCCAGATTCTTTTGGGGAGTTACCAGTACAGTAACCATCCCAGGAAGTACTTAATTTATTAAGCTACTGCTTTTCTTAATCTCAGTGGAAATATTTACTGATAAACAGCTACCTACGCTGAATGTTCATGTCGTTCCTAAATGAGCTGTTATCTCTCTCCCCTCACCACAAATCAGATTCTTCTGAGGAGTTCCAAGTACATTATCCTTTCCCCTGTGTAATTACCTTAACAAGCTCCAGAGTTTTTATTCTCAGAAGATTTACTCCCTGATATACAGCTGCCTACCCCCTTCGTAAGTGCAGGTCCTAAATGAGCTTTTTTCTCTGTTCCCTCACACAATCCAGATTCTTTTGGGGAGTTACCAGTACAGTAACCATACCTGGAAGTACTTAATTTATTAAGCTACTGCTTTTCTTAATCTCAGTGGAGATATTTACTGATAAACAGCTACCTACGCAGCATGTTCATGTCGTTCCTAAATGAGCTTTTATCTCTCTCCCCTCACCACAAATCAGATTCTTCTGAGGAGTTCCCAGTACATTATCCTTTCCCCTGTGTAATTACCTTAACAACTCCAGCTGTTTTTATTCTCAGAAGGTTTACTCCCTGATATACAGCTGCCTACCCCCTTCGTAAGTGCAGGTCCTAAATGAGCTTTTTTCTCTGTTCCCTCACCACAATCCAGATTCTTTTGGGGAGTTACCAGTACAGTAACATACCAGGAAGTACTTAATTTATTAAGCTACTGCTTTTTTAATCTCAGTGGAGATATTTACTGATAAACAGCTACCTAGAGCAGCATGTTCATGTCGTTCCTAAATGAGATTTTATCTCGCTCCCCTCACCACAAATCAGATTCTTCTGAGGAGTTCCCAGTACATTATCCTTTCCCCTGTGTAATTACCTTAACAAGCAACAGCTGTTTTTATTCTCAGAAGGTTTATTCCCTGATATACAGCTGCCTACCCCCTTCGTAAGTGCAGTTCCTAAATGAGCTTTTTTCTCTGTTCCCTCAACACAATCCAGATTCTGTTGGGGAGTTACCAGTACAGTAACCATACCAGGAAGTATTTAATTTATTAAGCTACTGCTTTTCTTAATCTCAGTGGAGATATTTACTGATAAACAGCTACGTACGCAGCATGTTCATGTCGTTCCTAAATGAGCTTTTATCTCTCTTCCCTCACCACAAATCAGATTCTTCTGAGGAGTTCCCAGTACATTATCCTTTCCCCTGTGTAATTACCTTAACAAGCTCCAGCTGTTTTTATTCTCAGAAGGCTTACTCCCTGATATACAGCTGCCTACCCCCTTCGTAACTGTAGGTCCTAAATGAGCTTTTTTCTCTGTTCCCTCACCACAATCCAGATTCTTTTGGCGAGTTACCAGTACAGTAACCATACCAGGAAGTACTTCATTTATTAAGCTACTGCTTTTCTTAATCTCAGTGGAGATATTTACTGATAAACAGCTACCTACGCAGCATGTTCATGTCGTTCATAAATGAGCTTTTATCTCTCTCCCATCACCACAAATCAGATTCTTCTGAGGAGTTCCCAGTACATTATCCTTTCCCCTGTAATTACCTTAACAAGCTCCAGCTGTTTTTATTCTCAGAAAGTTTACTCCCTGATATACAACTGCCTACCCCCTTCGTAAGTGCAGGTCCTAAATGAGCTTTTTTCTCTGTTCCCTCACCACAATCCAGATTATTTTGGGGAGTTACCAGTACAGTAACCATACCAGGAAGTACTTAATTTATTAAGCTACTGCTTTTCTTAATCTCAGTGGAGATATTTACTGATAAACAGCTACCTACGCAGCATGTTCATGTCGTTCCTAAATGAGCTTTTATCTCTCTCCCCTCACCACAAATCAGATTCTTCTGAGGAGTTCCCAGTACAATATCCTTTCCCCTGTGTAATTACCCTAACAAGCTCCAGCTGTTTTTATTCTCAGAAGGTTTACTCCCTGATATACAGCTGCCTACCCCCTTCGTAAGTGCAGGTCCTAAATGAGCTTTTTTCTCTGTTCCCTCACCACAATCCAGATTCTTTTGTGGAGTTACCAGTACAGTAACCATCCCAGGAAGTACTTAATTTATTAAGCTACTGCTTTTCTTAATCTCAGTGGAGATATTTACTGATAAACAGCTACCTACGCAGCATGGTCATGTCGTTCCTAAATGAGCTTTTATCTCTCTCCCGTCACCACAAATCAGATTCTTCTGAGGAGTTCCCAGTACATTATCCTTTCCCCTGTGTAATTACCATAACAAGCTCCAGCTGTTTTTATTCTCAGAAGGTTTACTCCCTGATATACAGCTGCCTACCCCCTTCGTAAGTGCAGGACCTAAATGAGCTTTTTTCTCTGTTCCCTCACCACAATCCAGATTCTTTTGGGGAGTTACCAGTACAGTAACCATACCATGAAGTACTTAATTTATTAAGCTACTGCTTTTCTTAATCTCAGTGGAGATATTTACTGATAAACAGCTACCAAAGCAGCATGTTCATGTCGTTCCTAAATGAGCTTTTATCTCTCTCCCCTCACCACAAATCAGATTCTTCTGAGGAGTTCCCAGTACATTATCCTTTCCCCTGTGTAATTACCTTAACGAGCTCTAGCTGTTTTTATTCTCAGAAGGTTTACTCCCTGGTATACAGCTACCTACCCACTTCTTATGTGCAGGTCCTAAATGAGCTTTTTTCTCTGTTCCCTCACCACAATCCAGAATCTTTTGGGGAGTTACCAGTACAGTAACCATACCAGGAAGTACTTAATTTACTAAGCTACTGCTTTTCTTAATCTCAGTGGAGATATTTACTGATAAACAGCTACCTACGCAGCATGTTCATGTCGTTCTTAAATGAGCTTTTATCTCTCTCCCCTCACCACAAATCAGATTCTTCTGAGGAGTTTCCAGTACATTATCCTTTTCCCTGTGTAATTACCTTAACAAGCTCCAGCTGTTTTTATTCTCAGAAGGTTTACTCCCTGAAACACTGCGGCCTACCCCCTTCGTAAGTGCAGGTCCTAAATGCTCTTTTTTCTCTCTTCCCTCACCACAATCTAGATTATTTGGGGAGTTACCAGTACAGTAACCATACCAGGAAGTACTTAATTTATTAAGCTACTTCTTTTCTTAATCTCAATGGAGATATTTACTGATAAACAGCTACCTATGTAGCATGTTCATGTCGTTATTAAATGAGCTTTTTTCTGTGTTCCCTCACCACAATCCAGATTCTTTTGGGGAGTTACCAGTACAGTATCCATACCAGGAAGTACTTAATTTATTAAGCTACTGCTTTTCTTAATCTCAGTGGAGATATTTACTGATAAAAAGCTACGTATGCAGCAGGTTCATGTCTTTCCTAAATGAGCTTTTATCTCTCTCCCCTCACCACAAATCAGATTCTTCTGAGGATTTCCCAGTACATTATCCTTTCCCCTGTGTAATTACCTTAACAAGCTCCAGCTGTTTTTATTCTCAGAAGGTTTACTCCCTGTTATAAACTGCCTACCCCCTTCGTAAGTGCAGGTCCTAAATGAGCATTTTTCTCTGTTCCCTCACCACAATCCAGATTCTTTTGGGGAGTTACCAGTACAGTAACCATACCAAGAAGTACTTAATTTATTATACTACTGCTTTTCTTAATCTCAGTGGAGATATTTACTGATAAACAGCTACCTACGCAGCATGTTCATGTCGTTCCTAAATGAGCTTTTATCTCTCTCCCCTCACCACAAATCAGATTCTTCTGAGGAGTTCCCAGTACATTATCCTTTCCCGTGTGTAATTACCTTAAAAAGCTCCAGCTGTTTTTATTCTCGGAAGGTTTACTCCCTGATAACAACTGCCTACCCCCTTCGTAAGTGCAGGTCCTAAATGAGCTTTTTTCTCTGTTCCCTCACCACAATACAGATTCTTTTGGGGAGTTACCAGTACAGTAACCATACCAGGAAGTACTTAATTTATTAAGCTACTGCTTTTCTAAATCTCAGTGGAGATATTTACTGATAAACAGCTACCTACGCAGCATGTTCATGTCGTTCCTAAATGAGCTTTAATCTCTCTCCCCTCACCACAAATCAGATTCTTCTGAGGAGATCCCAGTAATTTATCCTTTCCCCTGTGTAATTACCTTAACAAGCTCCAGCTGTTTTTATTCTCAGAAGGTTTACTCCCTGATATACAGCTGCCTACCCCCTTCGTAAGTGCAGGTCCTAAATGAGCTTTTTTCTCTGTTCCCTCACCACAATCCAGATTCTTTTGGGGAGTTACCAGTACAGTAACCATACCAGGAAGTACTTAATTTATTAAGCTACTGCTTTTCTTAATTTCAGTTGAAATATTTACTGATAAACAGCTACCTACGCAGCATGTTCATGTCGTTCCTACTTGAGCATTTATCTCTCTCCCCTGATCACAAATCAGATTCTTCTGAGGAGTTCCCAGTACATTATCCTTTCCCGTGTGTAATTACCTTAAAAAGCTCCAGCTGTTTTTATTCTCAGAAGGTTTACTCCCTGATATACAACTGCCTACCCCCTTCGTAAGTGCAGGTCCCAAATGAGCTTTTTTCTCTGTTCCCTCACCACAATCCAGATTCTTTTGGGGAGTTACCAGTACAGTAACCATACCAGGAAGTACTTAATTTATTAAGCTACTGCTTTTCTAAATCTCAGTGGAGATATTTACTGATAAACAGCTACTTACGCACCATGTTCATGTCGTTCCTAAATGAGCTTTTTTCTCTGTTCCCTCACCACAAACCAGATTCTTTTGGGGAGTTACCAGTACAGTATCCATACCAGGAAGTACTTAATTTATTAAGCTACTGCTTTTCTTAATCTTAGTGGAGATATTTACTGACAAGCAGCTACGTATGCAGCATGCTCATATCGTTCCAAAATGAGCTTTTATCCCTCTCCCCTCATGACAAATCAGATTCATCTGAGGAGTTCCCAGTAACACTATCCTCTCACATGTGTAATTACCTTAACAAGCTCCAGCTGTTTTTATTCTCAGAACGTTTACTCCATGATATACAGCTGCCTACCCCCTTCGTAAGTGCAGGTCCTAAATGAGCTTTTTTCTCTGTTCCCTCACAACAATCCAGATTCTTTTGGGGAGTTACCAGTACAGTAACCATACCAGGAAGTACTTAATTTTTTAAGCTACTGCTTTTCTTAATCTCAGTGGAGATATTTACTGATAAACAGCTACCTACGCAGCATGTTCCTGTCGTTCCTAAATGAGCTTTAATCTCTCCCCTCACCACAAATCAGATTCTTCTGAGGAGTTCCCAGTACATTATACTTTCCCCTGTGTAATTACCTTAACAAGCTCCAGCTGTTTTTATTCTCAGAAGGTTTACTCCCTGATATACAACTGCCTACCCCCTCCGTAAGAGCAGGTCCTAAATGAGCTCTTTTCTCTGTTCCCTCACCACATTCCAGATTCTTTTGGGGAGTTACCAGTACAGTAACCATACCAGGAAATACTTAATTTATTAAGCTACTGCTTTTCTTAATCTCAGTGGAGATATTTACTGATAAACAGCTACCTACGCAGCACGTTCATGTCGTTCCTAAATGAGCTTTTATCTCTCTCCCCTCACCACAAATCAGATTCTTCTGAGGAGTTCCCAGTACATTATCCTTTCCCCTGTGTAATTACCTTAACAAGCTCCAGCTGTTTTTATTCTCAGAAGGTTTACTCCCTGATATACAACTGCCTACCCCCCCCCGTAAGTGCCGGTCCAAAATGAGGTTTTTTCTCTGTTCCCTCACCACAATCCAGATTCTTTTGGGGAGTTACCAGTACAGTAACCATACCAGGAAGTACTTAATTTATTAAGCTACTGCTTTTCTTAATCTCAGTGGAGATATTTACTGATAAATAGCTACCTACGCAGCATGTTCATGTCGTTCCTAAATGAGCTTTTATCTCTCTCCCCTCACCACAAATCAGATTCTTCTGAGGAGTTCCCAGTACATTATCCTTTCCCCTGTGTAATTACCTTAACAAGCTCCAGCTGTTTTTATTGTCAGAAGGTTTACTCCCTGATATACAGCAGCCTACCCCCAACGTAAGTGCAGGTCCTAAATGAGCTTTTTTCTCTGTTCCCTCACCACAATCCAGATTCTTTTGGGGAGTTACCAGTACAGTATCCATACCAGGAAGTAATTAATTTATTATGCTCCTGCTTTTCTTAATCTCATTGGAGATATTTACTGATAAACAACTACCTAAGCAGCATGTTCATGTCGTTCCTAAATGAGCTTTTATCTCTCTCCCCTCACCACAAATCAGATTCTTCTGAGGAGTTCCCAGTACATTATCCTTTCCCCTTTGTAATTACCTTAACAAGCGCCAGCTGTTTTTATTCTCAGAAGGTTTACTCCCTGATATACAGCTGCCTACCCCCTTCGTAAGTGCAGGTCCTAAATGAGATTTTTTCTCGGTTCCCTCACCACAATCCAGATTCTTTTGGGGAGTTACCAGTACAGTAACCATACAAGGAAGTACTTAATTTATTAAGCTACTGCTTTTCTTAATCTCAGTGGAGATATTTACTGATAAACAGCTACCTACGCAGCATATTCATGTCGTTCCTAAATGAGCTTTTATCTCTCTCCCCTCACCACAAATCAGATTCTTCTTAGGAGTTCCCAGTACATTATCCTTTCCCCTGTGTAATTACCTTAACAAGCTCCAGCTCTTTTTATTCTCCGAAGGTTTACTCACCACAATCCAGATTCTTTAGGGGAGTTACCAGTACAGTAACCATACCAGGAAGTACTTAATTTATTAAGCTACTGATTTTCTTAATCTCAGTGGAGATATTTACTGATAAACAGCTACCTAAGCAGCATGTCCATTTCGTTCCTAAATGAGCTTTTATCTCTCTCCCCTCACCACAAATCAGATTCTTCTGAGGAGTTCCCAGTACATTATCCTTTCCTATGTGTAATTACCTTAACAAGCTCCCGCTGTTTTTATTCTCAGAAGGTTTACTCCCTGATATACAGCTGTCTACCCCCTTCGTAAGTGCAGGTCCTAAATGAGCTTTTTTCACTGTTCCTTCACCACAATCCAGGTTCTTTTGGGGAGTTACCAGTACAGTAACCATACCAGGAAGTACTTAATTTATTAAGCTACTGCTTTTCTTAATCTCAGTGGAGATATTTACTGATAAACAGCTACCTACGCAGCATGTCCATGTCTTTCGTAAATGAGTTTTATCTCTCTCCCCTCACCACAAATCAGATTCTTCTGAGGAGTTCCCAGTTCATTATCCTTTCCCCTGTGTAATTACCTTAACAAGCTCCAGCTGTTTTTATTCTCAGAAGGTTTACTCCCTGGTATTTAGCTGCCTACCCCCTTCGTAAGTGCAGGTCCTAAATGAGCTTTATTCTCTGTTCCCTCACCACAATCCAGATTCTTGTGGGGAGTTACCAGTACAGTAACCATAGCAGGAATTAATTAATTTATTAAGCTACTGCTTTTCTTAATCTCAGTGGAGATATTTACTGATAAACATCTAACTAAGCAGCATGTTCATGTCGTTCCTGAATGAGCTTTTATCTCTCTCCCCTCACCACAAATCAGATGATTCTGAGGAGTTCCCAGTACATTATCCTTTCCCCTGTGTAATTACTTTAACAAGCTCCAGCTGTTTTCATTCTCAGAAGGTTTACTCCTTGATATACAGCTGCTTACCCCCTTCTTAAGTGCAGGGTCCTAAATGAGCTTTTTTTCTCTGTTTCCTCACCACAATCGAGATTCTTTTGGGGAGTTACCAGTACAGTAACCATACCAGGAAGTACTTAATTTATTAAGCTACTGCTTTTCTTAATCTCAGTGGAGATATTTACTGATAAACATCTACCTAAGCAGCATCTTCATGTCGTTCCTAAATGAGCTTTTATCTCTCTCCCCTCACCACAAATCAGATTCTTCTGAGGAGTTCCCAGTACATTATCCTTTCCCCTGTGTAATTACCTTAACGAGCTCCAGCTGTTTTTATCCTCAGAAGGTTTACTCCCTGATGTACAGCTGCCTACCCCCTTCGTAAGTGCAGGCCCTAAATGAGCCTTTTTCTCTGTTCCCTCACCACAATTCAGATTCTTTTGGGGAGTTACCAGTACAGTACCCATACTAGGAAGTACTTAGTTTATTCAGCTACTGCTTTTCTTAATCTCAGTGGAGATATTTACTGATAAACAGCTACCTAAGCAGCATGGTCATGTCGTTCCTAAATGAGCTTTTTACTCTCTCCCCTCACCACAAATCAGATTCTTCTGGGGAGTTCCCAGTACATTATCCTTTCCCCTGTGTAATTACCTTAACAAGCTCCAGCTGGTTTTATTCTCAGAAGGTTTACTCCCTGATATACAGCTGCCTACCCCCTTCGTAAGTGCAGGTCCTAAATGAGCTTTTTTCTCTGTTCCCTCACCACAATCCAGGTTCTTTTGGGGAGTTACCAGTACAGTAACCATACCATGAAGTACTTAATTTATTAAGCTACAGATTTTCTTAATCTCAGTGGAGATATTTACTGATAAACAGCTACCTAAGCAGCATGGTCATGTCGTTCCTAAATGAGCTTTTTATCTCTCTCCGCTCACCAAAAATCAGATTCTTCTGAGGAATTCCCAGTACATGACCCTTTCCCCTGTGTAATTACCTTAACAAGCTCCAGCTATTTATATTCTCAGAAGGTTTTACTCCCTGATATACAGCTGCCTACCCCCTTCGTAAGTGGAGGTCCTAAATGAGCTTTTTTCTCTGTTCCCTCACCACAATCCAGATTCTTTTGGGGAGTTACCAGTACAGTAACCATACCAGGAAGTACTTAATTTATTAAGCTACTGCTTTTCTTAATCTCAGTGAAGATATTTACTGATAAACAGCTACCTACGCAGCATGTTCATGTCGTTCCTAAATGAGCTTTTATCTCTCTTCCCTCACCACAAATCAGATTCTTCTGAGGAGTTCCCAGTACATTATCCTTTCCCCTGTGTAATTACCTTTACGAGCTCCAGCTGTTTTTATTCTCAGAAGGTTTACTCACTGATATACAGCTGCCTACCCCCTTCATAAGTGCAGGTCCTAAATGAGCTTTTTTCTCTGTTCCCTCACCACAATCCAGATTCTTTTGGGGAGTTACCAGTACAGTAACCATACCAGGAAGTAATTAATTTATTATGCTCCTGCTTTTCTTAATCTCATTGGAGATATTTACTGATAAACAACTACCTAAGCAGCATGTTCATGTCGTTCCTAAATGAGCTTTTATCTCTCTCCCCTCACCACAAATCAGATTCTTCTGAGGAGTTCCCAGTACATTATCCTTTCCCCTTTGTAATTACCTTAACAAGCGCCAGCTGTTTTTATTCTCAGAAGGTTTACTCCCTGATATACAGCTGCCTACCCCCTTCGTAAGTGCAGGTCCTAAATGAGATTTTTTCTCTGTTTCCTCACCACAATCCAGATTCTTTTGGGGAGTTACCAGTACAGTAACCATACCAGGAAGTACTTAATTTATTAAGCTACTGCTTTTCTTAATCTCAGTGAAGATATTTACTGATAAACAGCTACCTACGCAGCATGTTCATGTCGTTCCTAAATGAGCTTTTATCTCTCTTCCCTCACCACAAATCAGATTCTTCTGAGGAGTTCCCAGTACATTATCCCTTTCCCCTGTGTAATTACCTTTACGAGCTCCAGCTGTTTTTATTCTCAGAAGGTTTACTCACTGATATACAGCTGCCTACCCCCTTCATAAGTGCAGGTCCTAAATGAGCTTTTTTCTCTGTTCCCTCACCACAATCCAGATTCTTTTGGGGAGTTACCAGTACAGTAACCATACCAGGAAGTAATTAATTTATTATGCTCCTGCTTTTCTTAATCTCATTGGAGATATTTACTGATAAACAACTACCTAAGCAGCATGTTCATGTCGTTCCTAAATGATCTTTTATCTCTCTCCCCTCACCACAAATCAGATTCTTCTGAGGAGTTCCCAGTACATTATCCTTTCCCCTTTGTAATTACCTTAACAAGCGCCAGCTGTTTTTATTCTCAGAAGGTTTACTCCCTGATATACAGCTGCCTACCCCCTTCGTAAGTGCAGGTCCTAAATGAGATTTTTTCTCTGTTCCCTCACCCACAATCCAGATTCTTTTGGGGAGTTACCAGTACAGTAACCATACAAGGAAGTACTTAATTTATTAAGCTACTGCTTTTCTTAATCTCAGTGGAGATATTTACTGATAAACAGCTACCTACGCAGCATGTTCATGTCGTTCCTAAGTGAGCTTTTATCTCTCTCCCCTCACCACAAATCAGATTCTTCTTAGGAGTTCCCAGTACATTATCCTTTCCCCTGTGTAATTTCCTTAACAAGCTCCAGCTCTTTTTATTCTCCGAAGGTTTTACTCACCACAATCCAGATTCTTTAGGGGAGTTACCAGTACAGTAAACATACCAGGAAGTACTTAATTTATTAAGCTACTGATTTTCTTAATCTCAGTGGAGATATTTACTGATAAACAGCTACCTAAGCAGCATGTCCATTTCGTTCCTAAATGAGCTTTTATCTCTCTCCCCTCACCACAAATCAGATTCTTCTGAGGAGTTCCCAGTACATTATCCTTTCCCATGTGTAATTACCTTAACAAGCTCCCGCTGTTTTTATTCTCAGAAGGTTTACTCCCTGATATACAGCTGCCTACCCCCTTCGTAAGTGCAGGTCCTAAATCAGCTTTTTTCTCTGTTCCCTCACCACAATCCAGATTCTTTTGGGGAGTTACCAGTACAGTAACCATACCAGGAAGTACTTAATTTATTAAGCTACTGCTTTTCTTAATCTCAGTGGAGATATTTACTGATAAACAGCTACGTACGCAGCATGTTCATGTCGTTCCTAAATGAGCTTTTATCTCTCTCCCCGAACCACAACTCAGATTCTTCTGAGGAGTTCCCAGTACATTATCCTTTCCCCTGTGCAATTACCTTAACAAGCTCCAGCTGTTTTTATTCTCAGAAGGTTTACTCCCTGATATACAGCTGCCTACCCCCTTCGTAAATGCAGGTCATAAATGAGCTTTTTTCTCTGTTCCCTCACCACAATCCAGATTCTGGTGGGGAGTTACCAGTACAGTAACCATACCAGGAAATACTTAATTTATTAAGCTACTGCTTTTCTTAATCTCAGTGGAGATATTTACTGATAAACATCTACCTATGCAGCATGTTCATGTCGTTCCTGAATGAGCTTTTATCTCTCTCCCCTCACCACAAATCAGATGATTCTGAGGAGTTCCCAGTACATTATCCTTTCCCCTGTGTAATTACTTTAACAAGCTCCAGCTGTTTTCATTCTCAGAAGGTTTACTCCCTGATATACAGCTGCTTACCCACTTCTTAAGTGCAGGTCCTAAATGAGCATTTTTCTCTGTTTCCTCACCACAATCGAGATTCTTTTGGGGAGTTACCAGTACAGTAACCATACCAGGATGTACTTAATTTATTAAGCTACTGCTTTTCTTAATCTCAGTGGAGATATTTACTGATAAACAGCTACCTACGCAGCATGTTCATGTCGTTCCTAAATGAGCTTTTATCTCTCTCCCCTCACCACAAATCAGATTCTTCTGAGGAGTTCCCAGTACATTATCCTTTCCCCTGTGTAATTACCTTAACAAGCTCCAGCTGTTTTTATTCTCAGAAAATTTACTCCCTGATATATAGCAGCCTACCCCAACGTAAGTGCAGGTCCTAAATGAGCTTTTTTCTCGGTTCCCTCACCAAAATCCAGATTCTTTTGGGGAGTTACCAGTACAGTAACCATACCAGGAAGTACTTAATTTATTAAGCTACTGCTTTTCTTAATCTCAGTGGAGATATTTACTGATAAACAGCTACCTACGCAGCATGTTCATGTCGTTCCTAAATGAGCTTTTATCTCTCTCCCCTCACCACAAATCAGATTCTTCTGAGGAGTTCCCAGTACATTATCCTTTCCCCTGTGTAATTACCTTAACGAGCTCTAGCTGTTTTTATTCTCAGAAGGTTTACTCCCTGATATACAGCTGCCTACCCCCTTCGTAAGTGCAGGTCCTAAATGAGATTTTTTCTCTGTTCCCTCACCACAATCCAGATTCTTTTGGGGAGTTACCAGTACAGTAACCATACCAGGAAGTACTTAATTTATTAAGCTACTGCTTTTCTTAATCTCAGTGGAGATATTTACTGATAAACAGCTACCTACGCAGCATGTTCATGTCGTTCCTAAATGAGCTTTTATCTCTCTCCCCTCACCACAAATCAGATTCTTCTGAGGAGTTCCCAGTACATTATCCTTTCCCCTGTGTAATTACCTTAACAAGCTCCAGCTGTTTTTATTCTCAGAAGGTTTACTCCCTGATGTACAGCTGCCTACCCCCCTTCGTAAGTGCAGGTCCTAAATGAGCTTTTTTCTCTGTTCCCTCACCACAATCAGGTTCTTTTGGGTGTTACCAGTACAGTAACCATACCATGAAGTACTTAATTTATTAAGCTACAGATTTTCTTTATCGCAGTGGAGATATTTACTGATAAACAGCTACCTAAGCAGCATGGTCATGTCGTTCCTAAATGAGCTTTTATCTCTCTCCCCTCACCACAAATCAGATTCTTCTGAGGAATTCCCAGTACATGACCTTTCCCCTGTGTAATTAACTTAACAAGCTCCAGCTGTTTATATTCTCAGAAGGTTTACTCCCTGATATACAGCTGCCTACCCCCTTCGTAAGTGGAGGTCCTAAATGAGCTTTTTTCTCTGTTCCCTCACCACAATCCAGATTCTTTTGGGGAGTTACCAGTACAGTAACCATACCAGGAAGTACTTAATTTATTAAGCTACTGCTTTTCTTAATCTCAGTGGAGATATTTACTGATAAACATCTACCTATACAGCATGTTCATGTCGTTCCTAAATGAGCTTTTATCTCTCTTCCCTCACCACAAATCAGATTCTTCTGAGGAGTTCCCAGTACATTATCCTTTCCCCTGTGTAATTACCTTTACGAGCTCCAGCTGTTTTTATTCTCAGAAGGTTTACTCCCTGATATACAGCTGCCTACCCCCTTCGTAAGTGCAGGTCCTAAATGAGCTTTTTTCTCTGTTCCCTCACCACAATCCAGATTCTTTTGGGGAGTTACCAGTACAGTAACCATACCAGGAAGTACTTAATTTATTAAGCTACTGCTTTTCTTAATCTCAGTGGAGATATTTACTGATAAACAGATACCTAAGCAGCATTTTCATGGTCGTTCCTAAATGAGCTTTTATCTCTCTCCCCTCACCACAAATCAGATTCTTCTGAGAGTTCCCAGTACATTATCCTTTCCCCTGTGTAATTACCTTAACAAGCTCCAGCTGTTTTTATTCTCAGAAGGTTTACTCCCTGATATACAGCTGCCTACCCCCTTCTTAAGTGCAGGTCCTAAATGAGCTTTTTCCTCTGTTCCCTCACCACAATTCAGATTTTTTTGGGGAGTTACCAGTACAGTAACCATACCAGGAAGTACTTGATTTATTAAGCTACTGCTTTTCTTAATATCAGTGGAGATATTTACTGATAAACAGCTACCTAAGCAGCATGGTCATGTCGTTCCTAAATGAGCTTTTATCTCTCTCCCCCTCACCACAAATCAGATTCCTCTGAGGAGTTCCCAATACATTATCCTTTCCCCCTGTGTAATTACCTTAACAAGCTCCAGCTCTTTTTATTCTCAGAAGGTTTACTCCATGATATACAGCTGCCTACCCCCTTCGTAAGTGCAGGTCCTAAATGAGCTTTTTTCTCTGTTCCCTCACAACAATCCAGATTCTTTTGGGGTGTTACCAGTACAGTAACCATACCAGGAAGTACTTAATTTATTAAGCTACTGCTTTTCTTAATCTCAGTGGAGATATTTACTGATAAACAGCTACCTACGCAGCATGTTTCATGTCGTTCCTAAATGAGCTTTTATCTCTCTCCCCTCACCACAAATCAGATTCCTCTGAGGAGTTCCCAATACATTATCCTTTCCCCTGTGTAATTACCTTAACAAGCTCCAGCTGTTTTTATTCTCAGAAGGTTTACTCCCTGATATACAGCTGCCTACCCCCTTCGTAAGTGCAGGTCTTAAATGAGCTTTTTTCTCTGTTCCCTCACCACAATCCAGATTCTTTTGGGGAGTTACCAGTACAGTAACCATACCAGGAAGTACTTAATTTATTAAGCTACTGCTTTTTCTTTTTCTTTTTATTTTTTTTCTCAAATTTTTATTATCAAACTGACGTACAGATAGGTTACAGTATCATACGTTGGGCATTGCATACATTTCTTGTATGTTTGTTGCCTTGTCCTTCATGCCCCCCTCCCTCCCTCCCTTTCCCTCCCCCCCCCAGGTGTTCAGTTCACTTACACCAAACAGTTTTGCAAGTACTGCTTTTGTAGTTATTTCTTTTTTTTCACCCTGTGTCTCTCGCATTTGGTATTCCCTTTGAATTTCCTACTTCCAATACCAGTAAACACGGTTTCCAATATACTCAGATAAGATTACAGAGATAGTGTAGGTACAAACATAGGAAGGTGATACAAAACATTATCAATAATAGAAACTACACATACACATAGGACGTTGTAAGTAGTTACAACTCTGATATATCACTTGTTTCCATAACATGGAGTTCATTTCAATTAGCATCATCTTATGTGTTTCTAAGAGTATACCTATTGGGCCTTGTGATGCTCTGCTATGGCTTGCCTAAACCTGTACTAATTATTCCCAATAAGGGAGGCCATAGAGTCCATGTTTCTTTGGGTCTGGCTCACTTCACTTAGTATAACTTTTTCCAAGTCCTTCCATTTCTTACAAATGGAACAATGTCGTTCTTTCTGATAGAGGCATAAAATTCCATTGTGTAAATGTAACCACATTTTCCTGATCCATTCATCTATGGAGGGGCATCTGGGTTGGTTCCAGCTTCTCGCTATGACAAATTGTGCTGCGATGAACATTGTTGTGCTGGTGGCATTACTGTGATTTTGTTTGTGGGCTTTTGGATAGATACCCAACAGTGGGGCTGCTGGTCATAGGGGAGTTCTATATTGAGCCTTCTGAGGAATCTCCATACTGCTTGCCAGAGTGGCTGAACCAGTTTAAATTCCCACCAACAATGAAGTAGTGTTCCCTTTTGGCCACATCCCCTCCAACAATTGTTATTATTAGTTTTCTTGATATATGACATTCTTGCTGGGGTGAGATGGAATCTCAATGTTGTTTTGATTTGCATTTCCTTTATGGCCAGTGATGTAGAGCATTTTTTCATATGTCTATTGGCCATACTCATTTCCTCATCAGAGAAGTTTCTTTGTAAGTCTTTAGCCCACTTGATGAGGGGGCTATTGGTTCTTTGCAGTTTTGTTTTGGAAGAAGGTAATTTTTTTAGTTCTGCATATATTTTAGAGATGAGGCCTTTGTCTGTTGAATGTCCGGTAAAGATCTTCTCCCAGTCTGTGGGCTTTCTGTTTATCTTGAGAGCTATGTCCTTTGCCGTGCAGAAGCTCTGGAGTTTGATGCAGTCCCATTTGTCCACCCTTTCTTTGATTTGAAGCTACTGCTTTCTTAATCTCAGTGGAGATATTTACTGATAAACAGCTACCTACGCAGCATGTTCATGTCGTTCCTAAAAGAGCTTTTATCTCTCTCCCCTCACACAAATCAGATTCTTCTGAGGAGTTCCCAGTACATTATCCTTTCCCCTGTGTAATTACCTTAACAAGCTCCAGCTGTTTTTATTCTCAGAAGGTTTACTCCCTGATATACAGCTGCCTACCCCCTTCGTAAGTGCAGGTCCTAAATGAGCTTTTTTCTCTGTTCCCTCACCACAATCCAGATCTTTTTGGGGAGTTACCAGTACAGTAACCATACCAGGAAGTATTTAATTTATTAAGCTACTGCTTTTCTTAACCTCAGTGGAGATATTTACTGATAAACAGCTACCTACGCAGCATGTTCATGTCGTTTCCTAAATGAGCTTTTATCTCTCTCCCCTCACCACAAATCAGATTCTTCTGAGGACTTCCCAGTACATTATCCTTTCCCCTGTGTAATTACCTTAACAAGCTCCAGCTGTTTTTATTCTCAGAAGGTTTTACTCCTGATATACAGCTGCCTACCCCCTTCATAAGTGCAGGTCCTAAATGAGCTTTTTTCTCTGTTCCCTCACCACAATCCAGATTCTTTTGGAGAGTTACCGGTACAGTAACCATACCAGGAAGTACTTAATTTATTAAGCTACTGCTTTTCTTAATCTCAGTGGAGATATTTACTGATAAACAGCTACCTAAGCAGCATGTTCATGTCGTTCCTAAATGAGCTTTTATCTCTCTCCCCTCACGACAAATCAGATTCTTCTGAGGAGTTCCCAGTACATTATCCTTTCCGCTGTGTAATTACCTTAAAAAGCCCCAGCTGTTTTTATTCTCAGAAGGTTTACTCCCTGATATACAGCTGCCTACCCCCTTCGTTAGTGCAGGTCCTAATGAGGTTTTTTCTCTGTTCCCTCACCACAATCCAGATTCTTTTGGGGAGTTACCAGTACAGTAACCATACCAGGAAGTACTTAATTTATTAAGCTACTGCTTTTCTTAATATCAGTGGAGATATTTACTGATAAACAGCTACCTAAGCAGCATGGTCATGTCGTTCCTAAATGAGCTTATATCTCTCTCCCCTCACCACAAATCAGATTCTTCTGAGGAGTTCCCAGTACATTATCCTTTCCCCTGTGTAAGTACCTTAACAAGCTCAAGCTGTTTTATCTTAGAAGGTTTACTCCCTGATATACAGCTGCCTACCCCCTTCATAAGTGCAGGTCCTAAATGAGCTTTTTTCTCTGTTCCCTCACCACAATCCAGATTCTTTTGCGGAGTTACCAGTACAGTAACCATACCAGGAAGTACTTAATTTATTAAGCTACTGCTTTTCTTAATCTCAGTGGAGATATTCACTGATAAACAGCTAACTATGCAGCATGTTCATGTCGTTCCTAAATGAGCTTTTATGTCTCTCCCCTCACCACAAATCAGATTCTTCTGAGGAGTTCCCAGTACATTATCCTTTCCCCTGTGTAATTACCTTAACAAGCTCCAGCTGTTTTTATTCTCAGAAGGTTTACTAGCTGATATACTGCAGCCTTACCCCTTCGTAATTGCAGGTCCTAAATGAGCTTTTTTCTCTGTTCCCTCACCACAATCCAGATTCTTTTGGGGAGTAACCATACCAGGAAGTACTTAATTTATTAAGCTACTGCTTTTCTTAATCTCAGTGGATATATTTACTGATAAACAGCTACGTTCGCAGCATGTTCATGTCGTTCCTAAATGAGCTTTTAACTCTCTCCCCCTCACCACAAATCAGATTCTTCTGAGGAGTTCCCAGTACTTTATCATTTCCCCTGAGTAATTACCTTAACAAGCTCCAGCTGTTTTTATTCTCAGAAGGTTTACTCCCTGATATACAGCTGCCTACCCCCCTTCGTAAGAGCAGGTTCTAAATGAGCTTTTTCTCTGTTCCCTCACCACAATCCAGATTATTTGGGGGAGTTACCAGTACAGTAACCATACCAGGAAGTACTTAATTTATTAAGCTACTGCTTTTCTTAATCTCAGTGGAGATATTTACTGATAAACAGCTACCTACGCAGCATGTTCATGTCGTTCCTAAATGAGGTTTTA
>NW_025960276.1:0-33741 GCF_023159225.1 Perognathus longimembris pacificus
AATTCTCTTGGGTTGTTGTTTATTGGTTGCTCTATCACCTGCTTTCCTTCTTGCCACCACTAGAACTCTGCATTACATCAGTTTTTACCTGGCTCCTTGGGAGGGAACTCTGAAGGGGCACATTCAAACACACAGAACCAGATGGGGTTTTTGGTGAGTTACAGAAATAAACTCAGTTCTGCTTGTCCAATAACAAGACATCACCCAAACGCAGGCTTTGTGTTAAAAGATTCTGGAGAAAACCAGCTGATGCAGGATATCTTAGGGAATGAGCTGGCTGGCCAAAAGGGCTTAGAAAGAAGATATGGCACTTCCCACCTGATTTGGCTGGAACCTCTGTTCGCCATGTGTGACTAAGACTTGTCACCCAGACATCTGTTTGCAGGACAGAGTGAGACAAGTGTGACCTCAACTCAGTTCCTGTGGACACATGCCCATCCATTGAAGTTGACACTCTTGATGACAGGCTGAGTCTCAGAGCCAAGGGTCGGTAGCAAAGAAGCAAATTTGTGTTGTTTGTACTCACTGATGGCTTCTGCTAGAACTCAGGTCTTACTGGGGTTTTCCCAGGTAGCCTCTGTGGGAAGGCTTTGAGGACGATTTATTGAATGGCTTCTCACAGTAGGAGAGGCTCTTTGTGATTTACTTTCTATAACTAGGAGAGTTTTAAGTGCTAGCAATCTTAGGATTTGTCCCCCTGGGCAGAGGGACTCCAGAGCTAGAAGCCTAATAAGGAATCCAGAATGAGCTGGATATGTCTAGACTGCAATCTTAGATCTGATACTAAATAATGGTGTGACTGTGATCAAATGAATGCACTTCATTTTTTCACCAGGAAAAAAAAAGACTAGAAATTCCTTCTCCATTGTACGATTTATGTAAATTGTTTGGCATATTAGTGTTTAGAGCTTAAATAATACTTCTGTTTTTTTTGTGTTGGTTTTTTTTTTTGTAAGTTTCTCAGAAAGACTAGGCAAATTCTCTTACCACTAAAGCTGCACCCACAGTTCATTAGTCTTTTTCTTACATTCCTTCCTCTGCTCCACAGAGGAACAAGTGGGAAATGTTGCAAAAGTTGCTCAGAACCTAAAGCTAATGTACATGGCGGTTAGTTAAACATCTGTAGGTCATTTATAAAGATAATCTTGCATGTCAGTACCTCTTGGTGTTGTAGCAGTGGAATTTGGGCTTTTCATGATACCTAGTTTTGTCTCCAAAGTGTTCACCAAAATGACAGGGGAAACAGACCATTTAGACCGAAGCATACCGGGTAGAAAGACTTGGATTTATTGGGCATGGACCTTAGTAAAGAGTGTCTTTACAGCTTCAATATGAGATGTTTACCAAAATGAGTGTCTTCTCCATCTGACTCGTAGACCTATTCAAATCAGATTTATTTATACAGTGATATTTATAACATAAAATTGGACAGTCATTATTATATCATCTTTGTCCTCAGTAGAAAGGCATATTTACCTTTTTTGTAAGATCAAGAGACGCTCTAGAATACCAAAAGAAAATTTGCTTTTAAGAACCCCAAATAATTCATCAAAGCTATGTTTAGCAGATTTGCGTTAGCAATGGCAGAGACAAGGAAATAACAGCTGCTATTTGTGGCTTGATCCCTGTCATACCTGACTGTCTCTAAGAGAGTAACTTGGCTCATCACTATGGCTACAGAATTCTACTTCAGGTTGTGTTCTTTGGATCTTCCATGAAGTATGCATAAAGCAGGCATATTTACAGAAAGGTTTCTCTGTCCAGCCAATGAAGAACGATGGGAATGGATACACCATTCAAGTGATAAGAACTCATTCATCAGTACCATTGGCCTCCTCAGCCTATTAGGTGTTGAAAAGATATGTCCCAGCCATCCCAGAGGACCATGCAGAGATCATCACAGACAGGAGAAGAAGGTTCAAAAGGAGGTTTATTAGTGGGGCCATAGTTCCCATGGGAGAGGGAGCTACATGGTGTCTGCACCTTATCCAGGTGGCAGCTTCTCTCTCTGGGGGTAAAGGGGAAGTAGGTAGGTAGTGAGTAGGAGTGGCTCATTAGGTATGGGTGGATCTGGGGGCTAGTGGGAGGAGCTGAGGACCTGAGGCTAAGGAAATGCAAACAGGTATAAGAACCTCTGTGGTGTCATCCATGTAGAATAGGAAATGAAGAAAGCCACCTTGGCTTTTTCATTAACATGTTACACAATCTTGTGCAAATCATTTCCACATATGGCTTTTTACAAACTGGTCATATCATTGTAAGTAAGAGCTGGGCAATAACGACTTAGCATCTTAGTCAATTCTCTACCTAGCATAAATTCTAAACAGTACCAGATTTTGGGATTATTTTTGGGGGGGAGCAAATAAGGCAGACTTGCCCTGTATCCTCATGGAGTTTCTAGTTCCATGAAGATGACACCAAATGTTAATTTGAAAAGGACTTTCCATGTGGGATAAGCAAAATCAAGAGGAGTACATTTTGGAGCATATAACTTAAATCTATGAAATTTTTACAATATGGGAAGTTGTTTAAATGGTTTGGTGGTAGAGAAAGAAAACTATACTTATGTTTCAGAAATTCATAATAGAAGAAAATATGGCTCCTGAGAAAATCTGTAGGAATGGATACAAAGTTTGTTGGTTGCCTTTTGAATTTCTAAGAATTCATGGATAGGTAGATAAAGGTACACTGGTAGCTGATCTGCTGATATTCCAAATGAAAGAAACATGATATTTTTTTTTCTTGGTCATGGGGCTTGAACTCTGGGCCTGGGCTCTGTCCCTGAGCTCTTCAGCTCTACCACCTGAGCCACTTTCTAAACATGATTTTTAATATAGAATGGACAGCCTGTTCTATATGATGATAGTCTATTCTATTCTATGAATAGTGAGATTAAAGTTGAGAACTTCTTGTGTGGAGTGTTTAACAGCTACCGGTAAAAAGTGAGACTAGAAGCCATCTGATGGTGGCTCAGAGTTACAATTCTAGCTTCTTAGGAGATTGCAATCTGAAGGTTGAGATTCAAAGCCAGCCTAGGCAGGAACTTCCATGAGTCTCTCACCTTCAATAGCCACCAAAAAGCCAAAGTAGAGCTGTGGCTCAAGTGATAGAAAGCCAGCCTTGAGCAAAAAATTTAAGGGGCATTGCCCAGGCCCTGAGTTCAAGCCCTAGTATGAGCATACACAGAAAGTAGATACTTCTTAAGGTATCCTCTATACTTATGAAATGACTATTTACAAAGTGGGAGTAAATGCCAACAAGCGCAAGTACCCCTCATTCCCAAGTGGGAGCAGTACCAATCCTGGTGATGGATTGAGGTCGCCCCAGTATGGTGATGGACGTAAATGGTCACGCTTGCTTTGAGATAGAGCATTCTTCCCCCTGGTGTCAGAGCCTTTGTGTTCCTTTGCTAATCCAGTGGACTTGAGCATATAAAACTCCATGTCTTGCTGTATACATTTTCAATGATATAGAGAACAGAAACAATTTTACCTTAAGAAACTTGAATAAGCAACTTGAGATGGTGAATGTTATGGAAATTAAAATGGCAGATATTCTCCACTTCCTGTGACACAGAACAGGGCACAGTGATGAGGGTGCCCCCACGAATGTCCCCAGTAAGTCTTTCTGAGGCCTAATGAATCCAACAGGCTGGACATGACATGCTCAGTGACTTTTCTGCTGAGAGTGGACAAGGACAAGTTGCCTTTTGAAGGGGTGTTCTTGTTCTCTTTTGTCTGCCTTGTTTACAAATGAAGAAGCTAATTCTTCCAATTCTTGCTCTGTGATGCTTGGCTTGGAACTTGAGGCCTTTTCCTTGCTTCATTTAAACCACTCCTCCAGTTCCTTTTTTTTTTTTTTTTTTGGCTTTTGAGTTATCTTTGGATAGTCTTTTGGGCTGGCCAGCCCTCCCCTTCCTCTATCTCTTCCACCTTTCTCCCTTTTCCTCTGCCCTTTTCACTCTTCTTCCCCTTTAACTCCTCCTCCCCTCCCTCCCCTGCTTTTCATTTGATCAGGTGGTCTCAAGACTGTGCTCCTCCCTACCTCTGTTCCCCAGTATCTGGGAAACAGAAGTGTGCCACGATGTCTGGCTTCCTTTCCCTTTCTCACTGTAGTAATTCCGTTGGTAATTATGTAAAAGGATACCAATACTATATGGAATTTCAATTCACTGTACCTTATTCGATGTGTGGGAGCAAGCATTCTTTCAAGGCCACAGTCTGCTCTGCTTCTGATTGCTTTGTAAAGGTGTAAAATCAACACTGTGACATGACCAAAATGGAAGCCATCCAAGACCTATCATGAAAAACTGTTTGGGTGCCCTCCTTACCATGTTAGAGACTTTCTGGGGTGGTTTGGTGGAAGTGGAGAATGTGAAACTGTGTATGGATGACTCTGAGCTGCAGGCTGAAACCTGAAACCCAGGATATGACTGGTTACACCTAGAAGCATTGCTACCTAACCTGGCTTGCCAAGATGGGTGAAGTTTGGTGGAGTGGTTTAAAGTGCCATGGAATTTCACAATGCCCCCATCCCTCCCCAATTTGTGTTAACAATGGTGATTCTTACGTGGAGATAGGAGGAACTGAGCTAAATAGGAGTTCACTGCTCCACCAGTTTCTTCCCAATTGAATTGCGAGCTATCCCTTGTCTTCTTTGGTGATGGACAAAATCAGTAGAGAAAGCAAATAGTTTCTCCAACCCATCAGCTCTAAGATACCTGAAATGCAGTCAGTGTTGCACTTGTGTATAGTAGATACAGCCACAGCCATGAACTTTGGGCTAGTATTCCAACAGCTAGAATAAGTGGAATTAATACTGTCATTCAACTTACTGTGGAACTTCTTCCCCTCAAAATTTGGAATTTCTATGAGTACAGGATAATTTGGAATTGCGATGACACTTCTGACGTCATTGCATCCAGAGATGTCACTGCCTCTTCAGTTGAAGGCCTTATTCTCTTCACGAATGGTAGTTGAAATGTATTCATTTCCCTTCATAATGTGTTCCTTACATTGATCACTAGATTCATGCAGTTTTTGTTATAAGGGCATACTTATAGGCTTTGACACCTAAAATGTAAAAAAAAAAAAATTATAATTTCAATTTATAAGCGTTCTGGTCTTCATTATGGACATGAAGCTTTAATTCTTTTATTTAAAATATATTCACACGTTATAAAATACAATGATCATATTTACTCTAATTGAGTAAATTGTAGCAAGCTCTGGCTTGTACATTATGGTATAACTGGGAGTCAGAATATATGTCTAGATAGTCTTCTTTCTTATCGGTTCCTCTCGCCTCTTCTCCCACTCTTCTCACCTCTTTTCCTCCTCTTCCTTCTCCCTTTTCTTCCAAAAGAGCTCAATGTTCCTCACTGAAAGTGAGGAACATATTCCTTAATCTGTTAGCACTAGAAAGTTGGGGAAATGCACAATGTAACCCACTGTGATATACATCACAAACATCAACATCTCTCACCCCATCCGTCTGCCTTAAAGTCTGAGATTTTTTTAAAGCCTTTAAGTCATCCCAGTTTTTGACATGTTTCTGTGCATTTTTTCATTTTTCTTTGTGCTGTTTTACTTTTTGGTGCCTGCACCAGGGCTTGTACACAGGTCCTGAGTGCTATCCCTTAGCCTTTGCACTCAAGGATAGTGGTCTACCACTTGAACCACACTCTGTTTCCTGATTTTTTGGTGATTAATTGTAGATAAGAGACTTTCTGGTGCATGCTTTCTTTGAACCTTGATTCTCAGAAATCATTCTCTTGAGGATTACAGACATGAGCCACTGGAACCTTGCTCCTTTGAGCTTTTATTCTTCACACATATGCACATAGAGTCTTGTCAACAAGTTGCTGCTGCCATTAACTTTTTAATATAGTTATTGTTAACACTAGAGTTTTGTTGAGCAGTTAATGTTTAGCTGGCAAAATAGTATCTGCAACATAACTTTCCCCCAAATTACAATGTCCCTTAGTATCTGAAGTGGGTTGGCTCTACAACCCATGTGGCTAATGAAGTTCTTTTGATATAAAACAGTATAATATTTGCATATAAACTACAAACATCCTTCATATACTTTGTCTTCTCTAGATTGCTTACAGTAAGTAATATAATTGAAATAATGTGTAACTAGATTTTATACCATATTATAGGGCATTATGACAAGAAAACAGTGTGAATGTGTTTTAGTACAGATGCACTGCTTTTCCCTTAAAGATGTACAATCTGTAATTGGTTGAATTTGCATATGCAGAGTATTTATTTGTGCATTATTTATAGAAACTATGCTGTAAGAAAGTTGGTCTTTGGTAAAATGATGATGGTTCTATGTTGAAACTGAAATGGAATCCAGGAGGAGACTGTGAGTTTTGTGTCTGCATTTAAATGACAGGCAAGATCTTGAGAAATTACTAATATTGTAGCCAATATTGACTGAGAAATCCAATGCATTTCACAGAGAGAGTGTAAATATGGCCACATTGTAACGAGTACAACAGAAGGAAAATTGAAAGACTATCTTGTTCCCATTGAAATGAATGTCCACTGTCATCAGGTGTTTGAGCAGGGAGTTGTGGATAGCTCTTTGGCCAAGCAAAGCACATTTTATACGTGTCTGGTAGGACATGCAATAGAATGACACAGCAGCTCTACAAGCTATTGAACTTTGTTGAGTGATAGTTTTCCCTTCCGTATATCGTTTCAAACTATGGGCTTCAAGGAAGTCTGGAACATAAAAATGACTTTTTGTTTTGACAGACCTGGGGCTTGAACTCAGGGCCTGGGCACTGAGTATCTTTTGCTCAAGGCTGGCACTCAGCTCTACTCTGAACTATCTGGTGGTTGGAGCTTAGTGTCTTGTAGACTTTTCCTGCCCAGGCTTGCTTTGAACTGTGATCCTCAGATCTCATTTCTGAATAGCTAGGATTGTAGGCATAGGCCACCAGTACCTGACTTCCTGACTTCCTGAATTTTGCTCCTCTGTCCTCTGTCCTCCTCCTCAGGCCCCCTTCCTTCCTTCCTCCTCCTTTTTTCATCTTTCTTCTTTTTTCCCCTTCCTCCTCCTTTTTTCATCTTTCTTCTTTTTTCCCCTTTTCTTCATTGCTTTGCTTTCTGAGAGAATTCAATGATCAGCCAACCATGAAATGGGAAAGTGGACCAAATAAGGCTGGATAATTTATTTGAGCCAAACAGAGGTATTATAATCTATTAAAAATATTTAGCCAAACACACTGTATTCGTGACTTTATCTCATAACCCTGCAGATTGTCTGGTAGTTGCCCAGGACCTGAGGCAGGAAGGCGGACCCATGTGCCTGAACTTTCCAGTCATGTCTTTGCAACTGGTAGTTTTTAATAAAAGAAAAACTCTAACATTGTGAAATTACATCAGTGAAGAAACCATAGCTTTTTATGTTCTTGTATATGCTTTTCTTCTGTGCAACGTTATTCAATGCCCTAAATTTCAGCTACTTTTGAGATATTTTCTTGAATGTTGAGATTAGTCTGGAAATCAGGCTAGGAATAAATGAAATGCTGGTGTGGTAATAAAATTTATGTTACCATTTTATGAATATGAAAATGTCTAATTGTTATAACACAAGGTATCTTTGGATTAAGAAGTCTAGGACATTTTATTCTTTTACACCTTTTTTTAAAGCAGGAAAACCTTTGCTTCTACCATCAGTCTTGAAGCAGAAATCCCAGAAAAAAGAATTTTATAATCAGTCACAAAGAATTCCTACACGCATCATGTATCCCTTCCTCATCATTTCCCATTTCTTAGGAGTCTCCACATTGTTTAATTGTAATCATGTGCAACTAGCATTTTAAAGCTTCACACTGCTTTCACATTTATGGGATATGATGAGAAGATTAAGAATGGTTGAAACTCAAGAGTAAATACAGGAAACTTAAGAGTAGATGTAGAAATGTGACTCCACCAGGCTTTCATGGAGCACACATTACCCCAGTGGGCTTCATGTTGTGGCCATCCATGTATAGAAGAACAAACTAGAAGGTGCACTCTCCCAAACAACCCTCATTCTAGTCAGGCCCCTCTCCTGTACTCTGCTTTGCAATTCTGTAGCAGGAATCTAAACTCTGGTTTCCTTCCATTGTATTGGTGTTGTTTGACCTGACTTTCCCTCAGCATGGAACTTACGCATATGGGACTCAGGTGGCAGGGCCCTGCCTTTCCAGGGCCTGCACTTAGTATTCAATCTATTGTGGAGCAGAGGGATGTTCATGACCCATAGCAAAACACCTCCCACGTCCCATAAAGTGACATGTTGTTTCTATTAAGGGATCATTTTCTTAAGTGAAATCATGACCAGTCATGATGGCATGGAAGTATACAGAGGCCAAGTGACTATGTGTTACTTTAATTACCAAAGAAGTAACTATTATGATTCCATAATGGTTCAAAGAAGAATTTTAAGACTGAAACAGTGGTTTTATTGTTTCTTTAGTTCAGAAGTAATTGAAATGGAATATGTAAATAGAGTCAAAGTGGACTTTTCCAAGTGAGAAAGAGAAGCCAATTGCACTTCGAAAGAAACTATATGACTATAGCAAGAAAGACATCGCCAATTAACAAATATTTATTTTCCTTTGCTATTCTCTGCTATTTATCCTGTTACATAGTAGTGGAATGAATTAGGAAGAGAGTGATGTAGAGTGCATGGTTTTCCATTGCAACACAAACTCTATCTATCTATCTATCTATCTATCTATCTATCTATCTACCTACCTACCTACCTACCTATATTTTTGCTGTTCCCGGGGTTTGAACTCAGGCTTGGACACAGTCCCTGAGCTTTTTTTGCTTAAGGCTAGCACTCTGTCACTTGAGCAATAGATCCACTTCCAGCTTTTTGGTGGTTAATTGAAGAGAAGAGTCTCACAGAGTTTTCCTGTCCAGGCTGGGTTAGAACCTCGATCCTCAGATCTCAGCCTCCTGAATAGCTAGGATTACTGGCTACAGCCACTGGCTTCCAGCTTACTTTCCCTATAGTCTTAAACTATATAGGAATCAACTCTTTGGTAAGCTTTTTTCCATTTTTATGTTTATATTACTAATGATTATTTTGTCTCTATTTCCCTATCTTATGATTATTTAATTATAAGACAATTGTTTATTTTTTATTTGATTAGTAATTTAAAGGACGGGTCTTTGGGGCTTTATATCATAGGATCCAAAGGTAGCACTAATGTCTGTGAACCTTAAAATTATACTACCACTTTTTTGATGACCAAAGCTCATTAGAAACTGGAGCCTGTGGCTCAGGCCTGTAATCCCAGATCCTCATGAGTTTGGAGGATTGTGCTTTGAAACGCGCCCTGGGCAGGGAAGTCCATGACATCCATCCTCCATGAACCACCAAAGTACCAGAAATTTTGCTATTTCTCATGGGGTAGCAGGCCAGCATGGAGTGACAAAGCTAAGGGACATAGCCCAGTCTCTGAGTTCAATTTTCAGTGCTGGCTCAAAAAGCAAAACCCCACCAAAACACAACTGACCTGAAAGACTCTAGTCCCTGTGCGTAGGAACTAATAATTTGTCCTACTACTGTGAAGGGAAGAGCTTCTGAGTTCTTACAAAAACTATCTTTAAGTATTTGTGCAAAGGAGTTGCCATTTCACAAAGCAGTTTATGAATATGGCCCATCTTAACCCACCTCACCCCTTTCAACATTCTTGCCCCTCCTTCCTCTGCCCAGCCCTTCCGTTTTCTTACTTTTGTAGTATGTACAATGAATTCTTGACTACAATTCCCCCCTTCTCCTTCATTTGTCCCCCGCTCTCCCCTTGCCCCCACTTGATGAGCTGCTGTTTTTCACCCTTATGCTTTGGGAAGTAATGATAAGCACCACCCCCCCCCCCCCCCCGCAGCCAGTACTTCCTCAGAACTTTCTAGATTCCTAAGAGTGGTCATTGTAAATGTCTAACACAAGAATAAATAGGATAGCAAGATATGAGAGGGTTAAAGACATGCTTTAATCATAATCTTTGTGATTCAAATAAAGAAATGTTGTTGAATAAAGACACTGCACATTCCTGTTGGATATTTCTCACAGAGTGAACACAGTGCTGTCCCAACTCTTTTACTATATTTAAGTTTTTGGCTCATCACTGGTATTTGTTTCATAATCTAACAAAAAGATCACGTGTCTCTTGCTAGCAAAAGCTGCAGAGGAGGGAATGCTTATTATATGAGTAGAGAGAGAAGGAAGGCTGGAGAGATGTTTGCGCTTGTGGAGAAGCTTATTTTATTTTTTTTTTTAATAAACGCAGGCCATGTTTGCCACCTCCCGAATTTTGCGCTACTCTTTTCGCTGTCCTAGCTTTGACTTAGTTTGTTTTATGTTCTCGTTTGGTTAGTTCCTTGAACATCCCATCTAATTTCCATCTTATTCATTTTTGTGTTGCAGCTTCTGACAACTGTCTTGAGTCCACACTTCTCTAGATTTTTATACCTAGCAGCCATTTGGCTTCTACTTTTCCTGATCTCTCTCTTCCTCTCTCACTACCTGTGCCTAATGTTGAGGTTATAGTATCCAAAATAGCTCAGGCCTCAGCCACCTTGGTGTGTTCATGCTATCTGTCCCTACCTGCCTCAGTGTCTGTACCTTTTGGCTGGTTTCACTCAGATTATGGCCAGAGAATGGCTGAAGTAAATAACAGGAAGGAAGAAAGGAAATGTATGGTGATTAGCAGTTCTTTGAGGGAAATGTTTACCTTTATTCACAAACAGTGTATGTGTTGGTAGTTTTCCTATTGCCAGAGAAAGAGAGTGTTGATTCTAAATGTTAGTTTTTAACATGAGAATCTTAAGCATTATATGTTATAACTCTCAGAAATGTTAGGTGTTTCAGAATCATTAAAAAATATTTATTGTCTTTTTTCACCTTTATTGTCAAAGTGAAGTACAGAGGGGTTACAGTTTCATATATAATGCAGTGAGTACATTTCTTGTCAAATATGTTAGCTCCTCTTCCCCTCCACATGCCTACCTCTTCCCTCCTGCTTCCCCTTCCACCCACGAGTTGTACGGTGGGTTTACACCAAATGGTTTTGTGAGTATTGTGTTTGGAGTTGTTTGTATTTTTATCCTTTGTCTATTGATTTTGATATTTACTTTCTCTTCCCTAGCTCAAATACACGAATATACAGTATCCAGGGTACTCAGATGAGATACAGTGATAGTGGGGGTAAAACCACAGGAAGGGAATACGAGAGAAAATAAAAAGGGTACGGATTCATATCGCATGTTGAAAATAATTACAATAATGATATACCACTTGTTTCCATAACATGGAGCTCATTTCACTTAGCATCATCTTAAGTGTCCATAAGGGCATAGCTATTGGGCTATTATGACTTCGGCTTTGACTAGCCTAAACATGTACTAATTATTCCAAAAAAAATTTACTATGTGAAGAGAGCCAGACCTAAAGAAACATAGACTGTATTGTTTTCCTCATAGGAAAAACATTTTTTTTTCTTATTTATTGTCAAAGTGATGTACAGAGAGGTTACAGTTGCATATGTTAGGCATTGGATACATTTCTTATACTGTTTGTTACCTCCTCCCTCACTTACCCTCCCCTCCCCCTGCCCCTCTCCCCCCAGAGTTGTTCACTTGGCTTACACCAAACAGTTTTGAAAGCATTGCCTTTGTAGTCGTTTGTCTTTTTATCTTGTATCTCTCGGTTTTGGTATTCCCTTTCACTTTCCTAATTCTAATACCAGTATATACAGTTTCCAAAGTACTCAAATAAGATAAACTGATAGTGAAGGTACAACCGCAGGAAGGGGATACAAGAGCATCATCAACAGTAGAAGCTACAGTTACACATGGCATGTTGAAAGTAATTACAGCAGTGATATAACAGTTGTTTCCATAAAATGGAGGTTGTTTCACTTAGCCTCATCTTATGTGTTCATAAGAGTATTGCTGTTGGGCTCTTGTGATCCTCTGCTGTGACTAGCCTAAACCTGAGCTAACTATTCCCTATGAGAATAGGGAATCCTATTCATAGCATAGAATCCATGTTTCTTTGGGTCTGGCTCACTTCACTTAGGATAATTTTTTCCAAGTCCTTTCATTTCCTTACAAATGCGGCAATGTCATTCTTTGAGACAGAGGTATGAAATTCCATTGTGTATATGTACCACATTTTCCTGATCCATTCATCTACTGAGCGTTACTGGGTGGGATCCATATTTTAGCTATGCCAAATTGTGCTGTGATGAATATTGTTGTGCTGGTGGCTTTTGTGTGTTCTTCTCTGTGGTCTTTGGGTAGATGCCAAATGTGGGGCTGCTGGATCATAAGGGAGCTCTATTTTTACCTTCTGAGAAATCTCCATACCACTTGCTAGAGTGGCTGAATAAGTTTACATTCCCACCAACGATGAAGTAGGGTTCCCTTTTGTCCACATCCCCTCCAACATTTATTATTGTTAGTTTTCTTGATATAGGTCATTCTTACTGGGGTGAGATGGAATCTCAATGTTGTTTTGATTTGCATTTCTTTTATGGCCAGAGATTTAGAGCACTTTTTCATATGACTCTTGGCCATTCTCATTTCCTCATCAGACAAGTCTCTTTGTAAGTCTTTAGCCCACTTGTTGAGGGGGCTGTTGGTTCTTTGCGGTTTTGTTTTGGAGGAATTTAATTTTTTGTAGTTCTGCATATATTTTAGATATGAGGTCTTTGTTCATTGTATGGCTGATAAAGATCTTTTCCCAATCTGTAGGCTTTCCATTCATCTTGTGAGCTATGTCCTTTGCCCTGCAGAAGCTCAGCAATTTGATGCAATCCCATTTGCTCGTCCTTTTTGTGATTTGTAGCATTTATGGCTCTTTGTTAAGGCAGGTCTGTCCTGTGCCAAGGAGCCCAAGTGTTTCTCCTACTTCTTTTAGTGCTTTCAAGGTATCTGTTATAATTTCAAGATCTTTGATCCATGTGGAATTGATTTTGGTGCAGGATGATATATAAGGATCTAATTTTGCTTTGTTGTGGGTGTTGAACCAGTTTTGCCATCACCATTTGTTAAAGAGGCTATCTTTCTTCCATCGTATTTTTTTAGCTCCTCTATCAAAGATTAAGGGGGCTTAGTTCTGTGTGTTCACTGCTGGATCTTCAATTCTGTTCCATTGGTCTTCAGGCCTGTTCCATTGCCAATTCCAAGCTGTTTTTATAGCTATAGCTTTATAATACAGCTTGAAGTTTGGTATTGTAATTCCTTCGGCATTGTTCTTTCTGCTTAGGATTGTTTTTGCTAGTCGGGGGGTCATTTATTTTTCCATATAAATTTCTGGATTGCTTCCTCAATTTCATTAAAAAATGGTGTTGGGATATTAGTGGGTATTGCATGGAATTTGTAGATAGCTTTTGGCAATATTGCCATTTTGACTATATTAATCTTCCCAATCGAGGAGCATGGGAGGTTTTTCCATTTCCTTAGTTCTTTTTTTTTTTCTTTCAAATTTTTATTATCAAAGTGATGTACAGAAAGGTTACAGTTTCATATTTTAGGCACTGGATGCATTTCTTGTACAGTTTGTTACCTTGTCCCTCATACCCCTCTCCCTCCTCCCCCTTTCCCTTCCCCCCCCCCACGGAGATGTTCAGTTCACTTACACCAAACAGTCTAATCATAGAGGTCTTTCACTTCTTTGGTTAAGGTTATTTCTAGGTATTTTATGTTTTTGAGACTATTGCAAAGGGAGTTGCTTTCCTGACTTCAGCCTCTGTCTTCGTGTTATTAGCATATAGAAAGGCTGTTGATTTTCGAGGGTTTATTTTATATCCTGCAACTTTGCCAAAGTTTTGGATCTGCTCTAGTAGCTAGGGAGTAGAGTCTATGGTGTTCGTTAGGTATAGGATCATGTAATCTGCAAAGAGAGAAAGCTTAACTTCATCTTTTCCTATTTGGATCCCCTTTTTGTTTTCTTCTTGCCTAATTGCTCTGGCTAGGAATGTTAAAGAGGAGGGGAGAGAGCAGACATCTCAATCTTGCTCCTGATTTTCAAAGGAATGGCTTTGGCTTTACACCATTTAGAATTATGCTTGCTGTTGGTTTGTAATAAACTGCCTTTATTATATTCAGGAATGTTCCTTGGAATCCCAATTTCTCCAGGATTTTTATCATAAATGGGTACTGGATTTTATCGAACGCCTTTTCTGCATCCAGAGATATAACCATGTGGTTCTTTACCTTGCTCTGGTTGATGTGGTGGATTACATTAATTGACTTGCGTATATTGAACCAACTTTGCATCCCTGGGATGGATCCAGTTTGAACATGGTGTATGATATTTTTGATGACCTGTTGAAGTCGATTGGACAGAATTTTGTTGAGAATTTTTGCATCTATGTTCATCAGGGAAATCGTTCTATAGTTCTGTTTTGTTGATGAGTCCCTGCCTGGTTTTGGGATGAGGGCTATACTGGCTTCATAGAATAAGTCTGGTAGTGAACGTTCTCTTTCAATTTCACTGAAGATTTTGAAAAATATTGGTGTGACTTCTGTTTTGAAAGCCTTGTAGAATTCTGCTGTGAATCCATCTGGACATGGGCTTTTCTCTGATGGGAAATCACTTATTGCTGTTTCTATTTCAAGGCTGGGTATGAGTCTGTTTAGAAGGTTTAAATCTTCATGGTTGAGTTTGGGGGTATCAATTTTTTCTAGAAAATCATCCATTTCTTCCAGGTTCTCGAATTTGTTGGCACAAAGGTTTGCAAAATAGTCCCTTATTGTGTTCTGAATTTTGGTTGTTTCTGTGGTGATGTTACCTGTTTTATCTCGGATCTTGTTTATGTGGGTGTGCTGCCATCGTTTTTTGGTCAGGTTTGCTAGGAATTTGACTATCTTGTTAATATTCTCAAAGAACCAAGTCTTTGTTTTGTTGATTGTTGCGATGGTTTTTTTTTCTCCCTCTCAAGTATATTTAATTCTGATTCAATTTTAATTATTTGCTTCCATCTATTGACTTGGGGGTATGGCTTCTTGTTCTCTTTTGAGAAGATTAAGGTGATTCCGTAAGTTGTTGAGTTGCTGTTTATCCAGATTGTTGGTGTAGGCACTCAGATATAAATTTTCGTCTGAGTACTGCCTTTGCTGTGTCCCAAAGGAGGTAGTACTTTGTGCACTCACCTTGGTTGAATGCCATAAATATTGAATTAATGGTCTAATTTCTTCAATGACCCACTGATGGTTCAGCAGTGTGTTGCTTAGTCTCCATGGATTGTATCATTTTGTGTGGTGGCTGTTTGAGTTGAGCTTTAATTTTAATCTATTGTGGTCTGAGGGAAGGCAGGGAATGATTTTGATACTTCTGAATTTGTACAGATTTTCTTTGTGCCCTAAGATGTGATATATTTTGGAGAATGTTTCATGGGCTGCTGAAAAGAATGTGTATTCTGGTATTGCTTGATGGAATATTCTGTAGATGTTGGTTAAGTCTAGTTGGTCTATGCAGTTGATTAGTTCTGTGGATTCTTTGGTCAGTTTTTGGCCTGTTGGTCTGTCCAGAGGTGACAGTGGAGTGTTAAAGTCTCCAACAATCAATGTGTTTGGGACTATGAGTGATTTTAGAGTCAGTAGTGTTGGTTTGATGAAGTTGGGTTCTCCTGTATTTGGTGTGTGGATATTTAAGATGGTTATATCCTCCTGTAGGAGACATCGCTTTATTAGTATGTAGTAACCTTCTTTGTCTCTTCTTACCATTTTTAATTTGAAGTCGATTTTATCTGATGCTAGAATTCCACTCCAGCCTGCATTTGGGGGCCATTTATTGGTAGATTTTATTCCAGCCTTTCACCTTTAGAAGTTTGCTTTTGCTAGATAGATGTGTCTCTTGGAGGCAGCAGAAAGACGGATCTTGATTTTTGATCCAAGTAATGAGCCTATGTCGTTTGAATGAAGAATTAAGTCCATTAATGTTGAGAGTTAGGTTTGAGAGATGATCATTTGTCCTTTCATTGTAGCTATCTTGTTAAAAGCTGTGTCTTCCCAATTCTTGATCTAATATTCTGGTTTTCTATTTAGGGTTCATTTCTCTGTCTGTATTGGGATCTTGATTATTTTCCCTGTATAGTACATCTTTGAGGATTTTCTGTAAAGCTGGTTTGGTGGAGATACATTGTTTCAGTTTTTCCTTCCTGTGGAAGACTTTTATTTGACCTTCAGCTATGAATGAGAGTTTAGCTGGGTACAGCATTCTTGGTTGATATTTATTATTATTTAGGGTTTGGCATACCTCATTCCAGGATCTCCTTGCTTTTCATGGTCTCTGCTGAGAAGTCTGGGGTAATTCTGCTTGCTTTTCCTTTATTTGTGATTACTTTCTTCTCCGTAACATCTTTAAGGATTCTTTCCTTGGACTCTACTGATCCTGTTATGATCACAATGTGTCAGTGGGATGTCCTATTCTGATCTGGTCGCTTTGGGGTTCTAAATGCTTCTTGTATCTGTATCGGCCTACCTTCCTGGATAGTTGGGAAGTTCTTGGCTAATATTCTGTTAAATAGGTTGCATATTCCATTAACTTCTTTCTCCTGGTTTTTCTCAATTCCTATTCGCCTCAAATAGTGCTTCCTGCTTGTGTCTTGGAGCTCCTGGAGTGATCTGTTTTATCGATTGGATTGGTTTTGTATTTTTGTGTGACATTTCTCCATAGATTCTAGGGAATCTTCAGCTCCTGAGATTTGATCCTCTGCTTCACCTACGTGAGACTGTAGGCTAGTTACTTGATTTTGAATCTCTTTTCCTTCAGACTGGTCTTTCCTGATGATTTCCATGTCCTTGCTAGAAGTATCTCTTAGGTCCTGCATGGACATCTTTACATTACTAATTTGGTTTTGAGTGCTGTCTCTCAAATCTTTTAGCTGGGTAGTTATCTTTTCATATGACTCTTGAAGTTCATTTATCTTTCTCTTTGTTGAGGCCATGAAATCATCTATTACTTTATGGATGGATTGATGTATGGATGGATTCAAACTTTTCATTTAACATGTTTATCAGTAGACTTTGTAGAGCATTTTGAGGGTTCTCTTCTATGTCTTTGATTGACTGCTCTGCTTCCTGCTTGTTTTGAGTGGGAGATATGACTGCATTGTTTGCCATCTTGTGTTTCTTCTGCCCATTTGGATTGGGAATGCCTATCTAAGAGCACCTGTGAGCACTGTTTAAGACCCAAAGCAGACCTTACCAAGCACTGTTGTGTAAATCTTAGAAGTTCACAATTATACACAGATACTTGGTATAACTGTATATAAAATTACATTTGGTGTTCCTAAAAATACAATTTCAAAATAACAACCAATCCTGTATTCAATAGTTAATAAGTACTGTTAAAATACTATGAGCTGGATTTCTCTATAAACCACTTTGATTCACTTGGATTGAACAGGGATATCCTCTATCCAATAACCAGGGATCAATGGAGTCTGGAGGTCCTGAAGGTAAATCTGGAGGATAAGTGAGAGGTAGTGAGGGGAATAGAGTAAAATGTATGTGGGGGTGGTGGTGATGGTGGCGGTGGTGGTGGTGGTGATTTTGGTTTCATTTCAGTGACGTGGAAATGTGAAGAAGAATAGAATCGGTAGAAAGGACAAGATTAATATGATGAATAATGGAGAGTTAGCAGAAAAGAGTGAAGCTGTTAGTCATAGGAAAGTAATTTAAAAGTAAGAGAATGTGAAAAGAGAAACAAAGAAAAATACTGGAAGACAAATGCACAAAACACAAAACAATTAACAATCCAACCCCCGAAAAAGGAAATAAAAAAGCCTATAAAACAAAAAAAAAATAGAAAACAAAATACCAACGACGTCTCAGAAATGAAAAATAGAAAAAAAAAGTTTAAATAATGTTTTTAAAAAATGGAGTGTTCCTTGTTTGGGTGGGTTTTCTCCAGTCTCTGGTTTCCTTGCAATGGTCTGTAGTCTATTTTGCTGCTTGGCTGGTTTGACTTGCTTTCAGTTTTCAGGGGGTGGATCTGCTCTGACCCTCCTCGCCTGTTAGGGAAATCCTGGGGCCCTGTGGTTCACACAGCTTTCAGGAAGGGCTTGGGGGTCCTCCTTAGATGGAGATTGTTTAGGAGTAAAGGAAGCAGCGGTTGGTTAGGACAATCAGGTTCTGGGTATCCCTATAGTTGGAGGCATTCACTATGGTCTTCCTGGGGTGGAGAATTCTCGGCTTCTATTGCTGTGGTGGATGCAACAGGGGAAGACAAATACTCTTCCCTCCACCTTGTGAATGCTTCTGATGCCATATGGCAGGGTTGGGCTCAAGATCCACCTGTTAGTGTTCCTACGCAGTATGTGTGTGTGATCATGAACACACTGGAGTCGCAAGTATGCACAATCCCCACGTCTTTCTGCAGAGATGTCCAATGATGCATAGTGGGCTGGGTGGACTTTGACAGCGCACACGGAGGTATATCATGTATACTCATGGAGGCAGTGTATCTTGCTGTGGAAGTGAACCCTGGGTTGATGAGAAGGAAGGTCCCGCTAGACAGTTCAAAGATGCAACTTGTCGGGTTTACTGTTTTCTGAGGAGATCACCTCTGTTCCTGCTTCTATTCCACACAACCTGAAGCTATCTATTAGGTATTTAAAAATAAATATGACTCTGTGTTTGTGTGTATTTGTGTATTTGTGTATGAAAGAGAGAGAGAGAGTATTCATATACATATGTGCACTAGTACTTGAGCTCAGGGCATCTTTCTTTATTTTATGTTTATTGTACAGGTGGTGTACAGAGGGGTTACATTTACAAACCTAAGGTAATGACTACATTTCTTGTCAAACTTGCTACCTTGTCCCTCATTTTTCTCCCAGCTTCCCTCTTCCCATATCCCCCCCCCCAAGTTTCAAGTTATTTTACAACATATCTTGTAGTTAATACTGTTGCATTGGTTCACGTTTTACCATTTGTCTATACATTGGAAAACAAAAAACCAACAACATCTGTTAAATAAAAAATAAAAATAAATCTTTAAAAAATGGAGTCTTCCTTGTTTGGGTGGGCTTTCTCCAGTCTCTGGTTTCCTTGCAATTGTCTGTAGTCTATATTGGTGCTTGTGTGGTTTGACCTGCTTTCAGTTTGCAGCGGGTGGATCAGCTCTGACCCTCCTCCTCTGTTAGTGAAATCCTGAGGCTCTGTGGTTCGCACAGCTTTCACATAGGACTTGGGTGTCCTCTGTAAATGGGGGAAGTGAACAGTCTTGGGAGCCCTGGCTCCTCCCATCTGCTGTGAGACTGGTGCCTTTATCACCTGGCTTTGGAGAGGCTGTGGACTCAGCAGGGCGGTTGGCTCTGGCCTGGTTTACCTGTCTGAGAGTTGCTTGCCTAGGGGTGGTTCCTCCCTCATGGGCAGGATGGCCTCCTGAGCATAGCTGGCTATGGAATTCAGCTCCATTTTGGGCTGGGAATTAGGCTTCCTCTGAGATGGGGCCATTTATCTGTCTCGGGAACTGTTTGTTCTCCTATCTGGTTGTTCCTTGCTGCCGGTAGCTGCTCGCCACTTTCCGTTTTAATTTAGAAATTCTGGCGGGCAGGGCGGGCACCTCTGGCTGAGTTCACCTGAGTTGTGAACTGTGGCCTGGATGAGCTTCCCACCTGGGCAGGGGTTGCTCTTCTGGGTGGAGCTGGCCCTCATTGGTCTGTCCCTCTTGCTCTTTTCAAAGGTGGCCCCTTTGTCCTCGCTTTCCCCAAGCCGGGTTTATTTCCAGTCTGGTCTGACCCTATGCCAGTGTCAGAGATGGTGCTTTGCTCTGGCAGTGGGGAAAAGGCTACCGATGCTTCTCTGTGGGCACGAGTGAGAATATCTTTTGTGGGGTACTCATGCTTTGTCTGCCATTTCGGCCTGTCCATGCTCAGCCTGAGATCCACGTCTGTCTGCCACCATCTGGAGGATTTCACCTTGGTCACTTCTGGGTGGTTTAGGTCCATGACCTGTGAGACGCTGTGCCAGCGCCGGCACTGGCTTGGCAGAGGGATGAGGCCCAGAACTGAAATCTGTGTTTTCAGGCCAGCAATGTCAATTTTTCCTTATTGGACAGAATCCCTGTACTGTTATAACTTACTTGGGCTGTCTTTCTAGGAGTAAAAGTTTCTGGAGTGGTAAAACTGGGGTGTTGGAGAGAGATTAACTAGGGCTCTGCTGCTCCTCTGCTCAGGGAAAATATTTTTAAATTGCTATGTGCTGGTGGTTCATGCCTAGCTATTTGGAAGACTCAAAAGTGAGGATTGCAATTGGAAGCTAGCCTGGGCAGGAAAGTCACTGAGATACTTGTCTCCAATTGACCACCAAAAGAAAACAAAACAATACAGCAGAAAGTGGAGCTTTGTGAGAGTGCTAGCCTTAAGCACAAAAGAACAGGATCATTGGCCAGACCAGAACTGGCACCAAAATCCCAGAGACCTAGTGAAATGTTCATTGTGACTAAGCCTGCCTTATTATTTAGAGCTAGAAATGGGCTGTTAAGGTCTTGGGAAGAACTAACTGAGTATCAAACTAATTAAAGTCTTCAAAATAACTAAAAGTGTATAAAAAATGTAGTCTATAATCAGTGGTGCCCAATATTAATGGATTTAACCCTATATTATGATGGGTATTTGAGTTCATGATTCCCCGTTGGTTTAGTCTTTGCAGCTTCTATAGTAGCAGCCCCCCATTTTGTTTGAGAAATTAATATTTGACTTTCTTTGTCTTTCTTATGTAATTTGGTAAATTCTCTGCTGAGAATTATGATACCTTGTAGAAAGCTGTTGACACACCAATTAGGTGGTTTTCCTGAAGCTAAATGACCCCTGTCAGTTGTTAGATCAACTGTGAGAATTTATCCCTTCTGCAGGTGAGCTTTTCCTGCCCATTATTTTTAAGGACCATCACCCGCGCTCATAAAGATGGGTTCAGGTACTGCAGCCATGTTTACTAGTAAATACTTTGGGTGTTGGCTAAGCTCTCCTGGGGCTACAAAAATCAGAGACCCACTCAGGTGGGTCTAAAAGAAACAGTGGTGTCAAGACTCTGGCTAATTCCTCCCTTTAGGTGGCTGTCCATGTGTCCTGTTGGATGTGTAACAACATCCTGTGCTTTGACCTAGGAGCCGGTTGCATCCGTAATTCTACAACCAAACATGTTTCCAGATGCTTTCAATGTCCTGCTTGGACAGTTCACAGAGGCTGCTGTGTCGGGTTTACTGTTTGCTGAGATCACCTGGGTTCCTGCTTCTATTCCACATGGCCTCAAGCTATCTATTGGGTATTTAAAAATAAATATGACTCTCTCTCTCTCTCTCTATGTGTGTGTGTGTGTGTGTGTGTGTGTGTGTGTATGTGTGTGTGTATGTGTATGAGAGAGAGAAAGTATCCATCTACATATGAGTATTAATTCTTGAGCTCAGGGCATCTTTCTTTATTTTATGTTGATTGTCAAGTTGATGTACAGTAGGGTTACATTTACATACCTAAGGTAATGAGTACATTTCTTGTCAAACTTGCTATCTCATCCCTCATTTTTCTCCCACCTTTCCTCCTCCTGTATTTCCCCCTCCCTCCAATTTTACAGTTAGTTTACAACATATCTTGTAGTTATTACTGTTGCATTGGTTCACGTTTTACCATTTGTCTCAACATTTTGAAGTTCCCCTTCCCTTCCCTAATTCAGACAAATATATATATATAATATATAATAATATATATGTAATATATATATTATTATATATATTATATATATAATTATTATATATTATATATATATATTATATTATATATGTATATAATATATATATTATTATATATTATATATATATTATTGTATATTATATATATATATAATATATATATATATATTACCGAGGGTATCAAAATCAAAAACAGTGACAAGAGGGGCTAAACCATAGGGAAGATAAGCAAAAGGAAAAAGGAACGATTTCATTTAGCACCTTAAAAATAACAACAATGATAAACGAATTGTTTCCGTATCTTAGAGTTTGTTTCACTTCACATCATCTTATGTGATCATAGGTACTTAACTACTGAGCTATGGTGTTTAACAATGGCTTTCAAGGCCCCCTGGCACCCTGCTAACATGGACACATAGCCTTCCTTCCAGTCTGAGCCCGCCTATTGTGCCACCTGTGCTGACCTCGAACATTCTCAGTGTTGTGTGTGTAATCAGAGGCTAGCTACAGTTTTTTCACATTGCATTCTTGAATTCCTCCAATGAGATTTTGCTTAAATAGTCATACAGTGTAGGGTTTATTGAAATATATACTCTTGAGTCTTTGGACACATTTGTTGGAGAAGTTCATCTTTTTGTTAGGTTAAACATTTGTTTTCATGTAGTATCCATCATTTGATTCTGGACATCATCGCCATCCATTGTCATTAAAAAGTAGAAATACCTCTTTTTATGACAGTTCTTCAGATGTTTGAAATCGCAGATTGTATTTCCCACTACTTTCAGAATAAATGTTTTTATTTTTAGGATTAATGCCCTTGGATTATTAGGCAGTTGGAGTTTGTTTTTCCTTAGAGTGCTTGCTTGCAATACCAGATCTGAATAAAGCTGCAGTTTGGTCAGAGAAGAAAACTTCAGTTCTGTATATCATACTGCATACTAAGGAACCTCCAGTTGCAGTCATATTCTTTCTTTACTTGTACTTCTGTCCACAGACATAGAGGTCCATGCTGATTTAAACTTCTGATTATTTTCATATATGCCACTAATTCCTACCTTCTCTACTTGTCATTGTACAAGTTTTAAAGGGAAGGAGCACACTGAAGCTTTTTCTATCATTTAATTGGAGAAAAGAGTCTCATAGACTCCTCTACTTGGGCTGGCTTCCAAATGTGATCCTCAGATCTCAACCTCCTGAGTAGCTAGGATTATTGGCATGAGCCACTGGTGCCAGACAACTTGTCACATTGTTTTTCCCACCAAATGTCCATCCAATTTGTAGAAAATCAAACTTTGGCTTTGTCAGGATTGATTGCAATCATGATCATTTCCATGATTTCCAACTCTGGGCTTCATAGGACTAGGAAATTTGGTTAAAACTGCCTCGTTCATGCCAAATCTTAGGTCCTTTTGACTCTGTGATGATAGTGTGCTAGAAATGAGACTGGAGGGAAGAACTCAGAGGCCCCTTCATCTTCTGCTTTTGTTGCTCTCAATCTGTTTATAAGGGCCTTTAGAAGTGTCTTCTTAGCCACGATGCTTGCATCAAGCATCTTTCCTGAATAGCCATACTTTTAACTATGGTCCTCCAGAGAATGCTCCCTTTTCATGTTAGCAAATGATACAAGGAAGGTTTTCAAGGTTCAATAAATTACATGTGCATGAAATCAAACAGATGTAAGCACGTTTATTAGTGAAAATTTGTGAATGGTGAGTCACATTTCACAACAGCAGTGTACCATTTAGGAAACCCAATAGGTTTAGAAAATTAAAATGTATTCCTTTGGAGCAGAATATATGTACATGTAAGTTCATCAGAAAAATATTTTCCTCTTAAATAATATGGTTAAGAGCAATTAGTTCTAAAGACTGATGTTTTCTACCATGGAAATAGGGAGGGGACATAATTTACAACTTTGCAGGAATTTAGTTGACATTGTCCAGGGTTAGTAAAGTGAATCTAACGTGAAGCGTGCTTGCCTAGCAAGCATGAAGCCCTGGGTTCAATTCCTCAGCACCACAGAAACAGAGAAGGACAGAAGTGGTGCTGTGGCTCAAGTTTCAGATTGCTAGCCTTGACCAAAATAAGCCAGGGACAGTGCTCAGGCCCTGAGTCCAAAGTCCCAGGACTGACAAAACAAAAACAAACCCAACAACATAAAAAAACACTCCAAATGGGAAACAGAGGCTGGACAAATCCAGCCCCTGCCTCATGAGACTTCCAGGCTTCATTCAAGGACTGCCATCTAACACCAAGGGAGCCTACTGCTAGCCTTCTCCAGGAGGGGCCACATTTCTGCCTTTTATCCCTAATGTCGACGCCCTTTATGAGCAGGAAGCAGCCAGAGAGTCGTCGTCCTTTTTCATACCTATTAAAAGGCTGGAATGTCAGGTCCCTCCTGGAGGGCGCCAAGTAGATGCCCCCACCTTATTAAGTGTCCACCCAGTTACTGGGTAACGAGCAGGCCTGGAGGCAGGTACCTTCCCCTTCCCTGAGGTCACATCCTGGCCCAATCAACCTGGCCCAATCCCCTGCCCTAGATTAGGCAGGGCTGGCTGAGGGTCACCCAGTCTCTCCCTTCTCTCCCTCCTCTTTGGCAATGAATCATCACCACCACAGGCCAGCTGTTCTGTAATAAACTTTTCTCTCCTGCTTTAAAATAAATATCAAAAAAGGGAAACAGAGCTGAGCTCAAGTGGTAGAGCATTGGCCTGAAGGACGTCAAAGCTTAGGACAGTGCTCATGTTGAGTTCAAGCACAGGCTCCCCGTCCCTACCCCAATGCTTCTAATTACGAAGATATGTATATATATTTTTCCTTGATTGAAATTTAGTACCTACATAAATTTGACAGTATACTGTTGAACCTGGGTAACTGCAGTCGAAATCAGGATACGGGGGATGCAAGGCGAGTGAACCAATGCATACTTTATTCCAAGAGGGCCAGGGTTTATATAGGGTTAGAAACCAATATTACAATTACAGGGTAAAAGATCAATACAGCATGACATTTGTCTTAAATACAGAAGTGGAGGAAATTTCCTCCTGTGAGGGCAGGAACTTGATACAAATGCCGTTCTAATTACAGGAGGTAGTGACTACAAAGATTATTGATATCAAAACAAGGAACTGTATACAACCGAGGTAGAACTATAATTATCTCCTAGCTACTATCTCCTTAAGGCTAGATAACATCAATCTTGACTTCTCCAAATACTTGTGAAATAACAGTGAGGAGACTTTCCTGTTTACAGTGAGACTCTAGTGAGGAGACTTTCCTGTTTACAGTGAGAATCTAGTGAGGAGACTTTCCTGTTTACAGAGAGAATCTAACACTAAAGGCAGCAAGTCTCCCTGAGGAGACTTGCAAGTCTCCCTGAGGAGACTTGCTAAGTAGGGGGAAAAAGGAGATTCTCACAACAACTGGTGGCTTCCTTTGGCCCACAAACACCAGAAATTCCTTACTGGGAATGTGTTCCCAAGGGCCTATTAGTGTGCTAATGAGGCATCAGAGTAACCGTGCCGGGGCTAAATTTTTCCACTGGTTGGAGACTTTAATTCTCCAACAATTCCCCCTTTTTTATTAATTTTCCACAGCCGCTTCTCTGGAAAGTTTAAGGGCAGTTAGTAAAACATCAGAGGAATTATTCCTAGCGAAACGCTTCATTATAGCTATGATGGAACAATATCCTAAGAAAAAGACACATAACATAAGTATCAAGGCAATAGAGGCACTTCCAACACTATGGGTAATACTTTGCCACCACCCCCTAGGGTCTAGTCCTTCTAAGGTCTGAGCTAGTCCTTGGGCTATATCATCAATAGTAGAGGCATCTGGCAATTCCTTTTGAAAAGCTTCAAAAACCTCCCTGTACAAGCTTTGTTCACTTAACGTACCATTTAGTAGGGCTCCATCTATAAGCATTTGTATATCATTCCATTCACATTCAGAGGCATTATATTTATAAGGTGTTACACAGACATGACTAGAATTCCAATCGCAAGTCAAAAACAATCGTTGCTGTAAAGCCAGATATTTCTGTCCAAGCCAAAACACTCCTCCTTTAACAGCTTCTAACTCATCTTGAAGGTGGGCATTTACTTCCAGCTGGTGTTGCCACAGATTGTGGGAGTCCTGGTGCCACTGCACCATAAAGTCATGAGTTTGTACAGATTGTCGCAATGCGGCTCCGGATACTGCTGCAGTTGTAGCAATGGCAATCAGTCCAACAAGTCCTGCAATAATCAGTCCAATGGCACGACGACTCCTCCTCAGAAGCCGCTTGAAAAACTGCATTACCAATCCTTGTACAGGTCCTCCAGCCCAGGGACGATGCATGCGAACAGGAACCCAAAGGGAGTTGCGCTGGGTTAAAATCATGATCCTATCTTGACTAAAATTAAAGGTGACATTGTTATTCAAGCAAGTATACAATTTACAATTTATGCAGGTAATGGCATTCTTTGTTATGTTTATGGGGCCGACCATCAGTACTTGTGGAAAATGAACACAAGCAGAGATATTGTAGGTCTTTACAACTGTGAAGTTGTAGGAGGCCGAGGACCTTTTAGATCCTGAGTAAGTTCCATTGGCCAGCAATACGGGAGCCAGAGAAGCTGCTAATTTCCAGAGATGACGTTGTGGAGGAAATAGCCTGTCTCCATGGGCGAGAGCAGGCCGGGGGTCACTAAAGCCTGCTCCAAACCACCCTAAAAACTGTTTAGCAGACATGGCATTGGACATGTTCATAGATAAAGTAGGTTCACAAGATGAGTTATATTCAGTGCAGTTTTTCAACCACACACCAAAAGGTCCCCAATCATACCAAGTATGCTGGGATGTATTCCAAATAGTTGGAAAACTTCCTCGACAACTTTCCCAATGTCTTTCAGTAAAGTTCAGGTTCAGATAAGTAAAATTGTCACATTTAGGCAGGCCAGCAGGGCTAGCATAATTATCTAATTTATAGGTATGAGATCCCACAGACCAGGAAGACAGTCTAATCAGCCGAGTTCTACTGGAGTTATATGAACCTCCATGCTGAATCCAATATTGATATCTAAAAGGGTAACATGGGGAACGGCCTTGACAGATAGCTTTAGAGAACTGAGAATAAGAGAAGTTAAATGATCTTTCCTCTTCCATAGGAAAGACTGGAATGCCAGACCCATAGAGGGAGAGAGTAAATTAGGAATAGATGTAAAAACAGAGACAGGGGCTTTTGTCCATAAATATGGATGTAATAAAGGAGGGTTAGAAATATAGGCCCAATACATTACCTCTGATGTAGCCCCTACAGGTTACCAGTGCACACCTGTCCATTTGAATGGCCTTATCACTTGAATGAGAATGTCTCACCCCCTTGATGGACAGAGGGGTGTTTGTTGCTGGATCCACTGGAGCAGGTGCTAGAAAGATGGGCTGTCTTCTGTAGAAACATAAGCATACCCTCGCCCCTGGGTTAACAACTCCCCGGGGACCCAATCTAGCCCAACCCCCAATCTAATCCAAACCGGCTGCGGTTTGTTTTGCATAGGCGGAGCTAGGAAGTGTCGCTCAGCTCTTGCTAAAACATCTCCTTGAGACAAATTTAAAAAGTTAAGGGCAAATAATGCTTCTGCAATGACAGCAGGGGCTGTTTTATAAATACTTTTCATAGAAGTTGCATATCCCTCTGTACTATCCATACTCCCCCTCTTTAGTTTTGTAATTTGTGTTTTTAATGTATAATGAGCTCTTTCTACTATACCTTGACCTTGAGGATTGTATTCAATTCCTGTAACATGAAAAATGTTATGAAATTCTAAAACTTTTCGTACTTGTTTACTGGAATAAGCTGGTGCATTGTCAGTTTTATTTGAGAAGGAATCCCCATGACTGTGAATGTTTCTAGTAAATGTTGAATGACATGAGTCCCTTTTTCCCCTGGTAGAGGTGTTGCCCAAATAAAAGAAGAATGTGTATCAATGGATACATGCACATATTGTAAGCGGCCAAATTCAGGGATGTGTGTTACATCCATTTGCCAAATTTTATTAGGAGCAGTTCCTGACGTGTCAATTTTTGAGGGCTACATAAATCCGAATCTCCTTGAAGAATGGAAAATAGGTTGAAGGGCAAAGCCAATTGATGTCCCTAGTAACTTTTGAAAATTATTAAGAGTTTTAAACTCTTTAGTACGAATTTTTATTAATTGGGGGGTAATTACTTGTCTTTTAACTAAATATCCCAGATACTTAAATGGTTCTTCTGTTTAAATGAATTTTATCAGGGGCAATTATTAAATTATACTGTTGAAAGTCTAAAGGCAAAATTTGTAACAATTTTGATACAATATTTTTATCAGGTGCAGCAAATAATAAATCATTTTATTGAAAACCTGTAAAACAAACTGGAGTAGTAATTAAACAATCATCTTGATAGCCATCGTTTTCCTATATCCAACTTAAAACAAACATTTTAAATTTCATATCTCAGAATACATTTTTGATCTCAAGTCTTTTACCAAGCCTGGTTGTATTAAAAGAAATCTGGAGCCTAGGTATCACCCATTGCTTCATGCTGCTTGTTTTTCACTTCCAAATTTCTTATCTAGAAAGGCATTCTAAAACCTTTTAAAGTAGAGGCTTTCACAACTTTACCTCAGCCTGTATTTGCATAGAAAAACTGAAGCCCAGGGGGCACATTGCCTCCTGGTTGTCTGCTTTAAAAGAGCCATTTTCCTATATACAGAGAGTTAATGAAAGTTGTGTACTTCTATCCCCCATTAGTTTATATACTTTAAAATATTTACCTGATTATATGTGACTTAAGATAGTTAATCTTACTGTTACATTACAGTATACACTTAAAAAATTTAGTACCTGATTCATTAAATTGATACCCAAAACAATTGTAACAAGAGTACACTTAGCAGTGTGTCCCAGAATTATAACCATGAGATTTCAGAGTTAGCATATTTGCCTTTTTGATACATCCAAATTGCAAACCTGTACAGAAATCGAGTTATATCAGGTAAATAAACTTTTAACTCTCCTTTAAGATATTCCAATTTTAATCCATCCTAAGGGGCAGTTTTAGAAGTATCAGTCAAATCATACATTTTTACCCTGAGGTTTCCAATGTTTATACCTGAAAACAAAAGAAATAAAAGAAAGGCCTCCATTGGCCTGTCCTATAGAATGGGCCTATCTCCATCCTACTCCTTAGAGCTTGATGAACTGCCTTGGGGCCAGCTTGCCCTCTCCCACTATGAATGGACGCCACCCTACGGCTGTCCCATCACGTGGATTGGCTAAACTGCACTTTTGTCAGTTTACCCCTCACTACTGAGGATAGGTTCAAGGGCCCATGCTAAGTTCTTATTTATTTATTTATTTATTTATTTATTTTTAACCATGAATTAAAGAATTTTTAACTATAGTTCCTTTTAAAATAAATAATCCTTTAAAGCTTTTGGTAATGCCCAAATTCAATGATCTTTTGAAGTTTAAAGTTAAACTAACCTATTTTTACATCATACATTTTTAATCTTGAACACATTCACACCCACATACATTTGTGTGTGAGCACACACACATACATACATTCACATATGTAGGTATTAATGTACACAGAACTTAAAAGCAGTCCAAACAACTATCAGCCGTACATTTTTTAGTGGCAAAAGGTATATTTTCCAATCTTACTCTTGTAATGACCAAAACTTAAAACAAAACCTTTAATGAATGATTTTAGCATTGTTTAGTCTTATTCGCTAGGAACTATTAGTTTTAGCAAAGTATCTTAGCATACTAAACACTGAAGATAACTGGGTTGGGGTCCCCTGGAGTATTACTGAGTCCACCTAGCACTTGACTCTTAGTGTTTACTCTCAGGCTAAGATTAGCCTAGCCAGCTGTTTGAACTCAGCTCTTAGCAGCCTGCACTTTTTCTGCCTTCTTGCAGAAGGAGACACAGTACCTAGTAAATGTTTTGCCCATAGACATGTAAATGGACAACAGAAATAAGGGAAACAAAAGTTTATGTTTAAAACTGGTGCCAATCTCAAAGACAAAACTAGTCAAGACAAAACAGAACATAGAAACAGAGGCTTTTACGCCTTGGATGGCATGTCCAGCGTCCACAAGCTGCCAGCCAGAGTGATGGAAAGTTCATAGGGCCCTGAAAATTCTCAGGGGGATCCTCCCCAGTGGAGATTTCCATCCCCTGGCAATCAACCTGCCGAGGCCGCCCACCAGAGGACTTTTTTCCCAATTTAGCACTCCACACGAAACACAACTAATCAAACAAGGACAAAGACACATGAAACATGTAGCGCAGGCGCAAATTAAAAGTGCAATTGCAGTAAAAATTCTCTTGGGAAGTAAAAGAAAAATCACTAGTCCTTCCCCAATTCCAGGCTGATGGACTAAAACAGGGAATGTGTTCCCAAGGGCCTATTAGTGTGCTAATGAGGCATCAGAGTAACCGTGCCGGGGCTAAATTTTTCCACTGGTTGGAGACTTTAATTCTCCAACACCCAAGCAATTAAAGGGCTCAATTCAATAAAAATTAATAGCTTGAGGCACTCAACCTTTTTTCTTGGAGGCTGCCAAAACTTTCTTATTTTAATATTCCATTTCAACATCTAGGAAATGTGAATGCTAGAGAGGATCCAATCACTGAACATTTCTAAAGTCACATAGGTGTATGCGCTAGGACTCATAGATTATAGGGCTTTAAAATTATATGGATCAAGAACTATTACTGTGCTGTAGAAGTGTGGCCTGACCTTGTATGTTGATTCAGCTTAAGCTCATTGAAATAATAGCACATATTTCAATGGTCAAAGATGAGAAATACATTCACATGCAAGTCATACAGTAACTATAATAATACAATAATAACTGGGCCAGAAAATTCATGTGCTGGACTGTGAAATCAGAAGCTGATATGTAGAAATGCTGTCTGAATTGGGTTTTCTGAAAGGACCCTAAGGTGTTTACTACTGAGTGAAATTTTCTTTTGTCCTTTTTTTTTTTTTTTGTCAGTCATAGGATTTGAACTCGGGGCTGGGATTCTCTCTGAGCTGTTTTGTTCAAGTCCAGTACTCTATCACTTTGAGCCACAGTGCCACTTGTGCTTTTGTGGTGGTTAATTGGACATAAGAGTCTCACAGACTTTCCTGCTCAGACTAGCTGTTGATCTGTGATCATCAGACCTCAAGCTCGTGAATAGCTAAATGTACTGGTGTGAACAACTAATGCCTGGCTGAAATTTTCTTGTGACCTATGTGTTAATAATTTCCAAGCCTTTTTATTTGTCATTGGAGACATATGAAACCTAAGTTCTCCTGGGATAGTGTTCTAATATTTACCTGTAGGCCAAATATATATTGGCTGCTAACTCTTTCAGAAGAGTCAATTAAAAAATTTCAAAACTGAATAAGTTGGTTAAGATTGCTCCTTTCCCAGTTCTGTTTTGCCCCTTTTTAGCCTTCTGTCTTTCAATCAGGCTGATTATCTTGCAACGACTGTTGCAACTTTAGACTCAAAAGAAAAGCTCTAAATTACTATGAATGGGTGATGATCAAGGATATTATACTTGAGTTCCTGTCTAATTGAATGTAATGGCACTTGAGAATAAAGATGTTCTCATCCTTTTGACATCGCCAGGCATCCTTTTCGGAAGGGTGAATGGAAAGGTGCGAAAATGAAGGCCATGGGTATTGTTGGGCTCAAAGTGTCATTCCAGGAGCATGGCAGGTGTTAGTTCTATTGTGCAAGGCAAGGTTTGAATCATCCACATGGCATTTTTGTTGAGTTTTAGAGGAAATATTGGCAAAGAAGAACCATTCTAGAGGGTGGCAAGCCACGAAAACAGAAAATCTGCCTGATAAAGAAGAATTTTGGGTGAGACACCATATTGAGGAAATGTTGACAATGTTTGCTAATATATGGTAGTTCATTTCTCTTACCAAACAGAACTCTGGTCCAAGAGTGGAAGTGAGTAGGGAATAAATCTCTATTGAAAATAAGAAGTCCTCCACCACACACATAGTTGTGTCACATAATTTCCTTTTATTTGCTGGCGTCATCATCCTTGATAGAATTCAGCAGTTAGTAGTAGAGATCAGTTCTTGCCTAGACCACACTTAACTAACTTCCATCTTGAAACAACTTCTAAAGTCCAGAATGTTCCCTTCCTTAGCTTATTCTAGTCTTTTGAGATCTCGCTGACTTTTTAAAATGGGATGTTTCTTGCTCAGCATGTTCAATAAAACCCGCTTGTGTAAGAAATGCACCCATCCCTCCAAAAAGACTCACACGATAAGTACAATCTTAAGTACCAATTATGTGTCAAGCCTGTGCTAGGCACACGCAAAGTATTTTGTTGACAGTTGATCATCTGTGAGAACTTATAATGACATTGCGATGTCAGCAGGTGTGTGGAGAAGCAGGGTATATGGAGGAAAGAAGAGATGGATCTGTATTTTTCCCAGTGTGTTGAAGGAAATGTTGAAGGAAGGGAAAGGAAACAGTCCCATGACTACTTGCTCAAGGCGCTGTACAAAGTCTTTTGGCATTTTGTTAGTAGATTGATGGGTGGCCAACATCTACGCCCATTGTTACTGTACATCCCTTATGCATGACTGGCCTTTTAAATAAACTTTCTGGAGATCAGCTTGACATTGCAGGCTATGTGAAATTTTGCCTGGGATTGAATAAAAATGGGTATTTCTTGGAATTTTTTAATAGAATACAGGAGACAGAATCATCATGAGTTTTTTGAAAAATAACTTTTGCCATAAAGACCACTTGTTTGCGAGCAGAGGCAGATCTGGTCTCTGGTCAGCTTCTATTCCCTCAGGCTCCTCTGCGGATTCTGTTGTTGGCCTCATTCACGGTCTCTCTCTTGGGTGGTCAGATGTTACAAAGGGCATCACACATCTCTGTCTTGCTTTGGGCCTGGACACACTGATCTTTTTGTTACAATAGGGTTGGTCACCTCGAACTCAACCCTGTGAAAGGTCTGAGGAAATGTGGTTGGGGATGACAGCCATGTGACAGATTGCTGTCAGTTCAAGGCCGGTTCCTTGTCAGGGTTGAAAGGAATGACAGGATTATGGTCCCTGGGAAGAGCTCACAGGGGCCTTTCTCAGGGCCAAGGGCACATGGCTTATTCCATGGGGATCATTACACAATACTCAATCATTACACAATATGCAGCACTCGATTCCTAAGGCCTTGATGGTGCGGGGAGGTTGATTTTTACTTCCTCTCCTGTTTTTTGGCTATGTTTATAATTCCTAACATAGTCACTTGGAAAGAGTTGGTAGATAACTTCTCCGGGCCCCTCCCGTGATTCCATCCCTTCTCCTTCTGTGTGAAAACTCATTTTGTAATTTAAACACAAAGAGCAGTTCAATCACCTGTCACTCATGGTCTCAATTACTTGTGGTAATATTTATTTAGCTGCTCTACTGTGGTGGCACTTACTAAAAAATTCATAGAGAATATTAATCAGCTATAATATTATGATAGTATTACCATATTACTGTACAACATTATAAAACAGATTCACAGCAGAGTGTGCTTAGAAAATTTCTAAGTACTGTATGCAAGCATTTAGGTTCTTGACCTAATTAAATATTCATTACGCTAACTTAATTCATTTAGTAATTATTTTCAGATTATATATATAATATGATTTCCCAGTAGTATTTCCAGGGGCTTATATACATATACTTAATGTAATGTTGTGGGGGTTTTTTTTGCCAGTTCTGAGGCTTGAAATCAAAGCCTTAGCACTGTCCCTGAGATGCTTTTGTTCAAGGCTAGCACTCTACTATTTGAGCCACAGCACTACTTCCAGCTTTTTCTGTTTATGTGGTGGGGAGGAATGGAACCCAGGGTTTCATGCATGCTAGGCAAGCACTCTGCTGCTAAGCCACATTGCCATTCTAACATCTTGGGTCTATTTATGAATTGTTCATTGTGCCAGTCCTGAGGCTTGAACTCAGGGCTTGGGTGCTGTCCTTGTACT